>NC_085873.1:33747031-33902031 GCF_034702125.1 Engraulis encrasicolus | reverse complement strand
TGTCATTTAAAAGTAATGAGTTACATTACAACATTACTTTTTAAAAAAGTAAGGCATTACACTACTTTTGCATTACTTTTAGTTACTTTAGCCAAAATGACTGGAAATAAGGATTTGGCAATTTACAGTGCAAATCTATGAGGTAGCATGACTTTCACCTGCCATCCACAAGTCGTTTTGGAAGATTGCAGACTGAAAACCAACATTTTCAGGAATTGTGTCTTACACACATACAATAAGGCCTAAGAAAAATAAAAATTTGCTTCCGGTTGGTTGTCAGGTTTGGCAAAGTCCTCCAAGATGGCGCCAGTGTGTTTGTCGGCTTGCCGTCTGTTCCGAGAGCTCCTACCTGTTTGTCTGTTGTGTCTCTCTCTGCTAATTCTTCTGCTGTGTGAACCTTCAGTGGCTTTTCATACTTATGATCGCCAGTCACTGTTGCATATTAAGAACTGTTTCGAGCAATACACGAGTGGAAATCCAGCTGCCGGTTTTAGACACCATCCTACGTTCTCTCACCTGCCAGTGGAGTGCGTTTCCCGGCTCCCTTGCTGCTCTGTGCGCCACCAGAAACGTCGGAAACGGCGGGGTAAACGCGGAGGTCTCCGAGTCAAGATCAAGGCCTGGGCCCGTCTCGCTGTCTCACAGCCATGGCCAGGTTCATGCGGTCGCCGTCTACCACACACAGGGCAGGCTGATCTTTCCCTGTCACGGCGATCCTTGGATCCGAACTACTCCTGCCATATACCCATTATCCCACGGCTTCCCTCGGAACCTGTCATCCCCATCCGAGCGAGACCCCGCATATGCAGTGGTGGAGTAAACCCGGATAACATCCGACAGTTGGAATTCTCTCGTTGTGTGCAGCTCGCGACACACACGGAAGCGAAAGTTGCGCTTGTCAACAGCAGATCAGTGTTGAATAAGACTTTTATACTGAATGACTTTTTCTCCCAAAATGAATTGGATTTACTATTTGTGACTGAGACGTGGATTTCTGCCGGAGTCGGTGAGGCTGCTGCCTTTGGTGAACTGTGTCCTACAAACTGCTCTTTCATCAGCACTCCTAGGCGCTCTGGACGCGGAGGTGGAGTAGCTCTCGTCTATAAGAGCGGTTTAAAAGTTCAGCCGCTTTCCACGAGAACCTTTTTTACTTTTGAACTGCAATGTGTTACTGTGGAATCAAATCGGAATCCACTGCTGTGCATATTGATTTACAGACCTCCGAAACCTGATAAAGACTTTATCACAGAATTTTCATCTTTTTTATCTGACTTTGTGTCAGTGTATGATCGCCTTTTATTACTTGGTGATTTTAATATTCACGTCTGCTGTCCCGAGAAACCCATGGTCAAGGAGTTTTGTGACGTGCTGGATTCGTTTGGTTTTACCCAGCACATTGATCAACCTACCCATATACTGGGTCACACTCTAGACCTCGTCCTATCCTATGGTTTTTCTGTTGAGAACATCACAGTGGACAGTGCTATTTTTTCGGACCACAAGCCCATCTTTTTTAACATTAACATTGAAGATGTTCAGATAGTCAAAGCCCCAGGAAAATTTGTTCGTCGCTTAAACCCCCAGGCTACAGCCCAATTTACTGACTCTTTTTTAAGTAAAGATGTAGCCTCAGCTATGGGTGCAGCCGCTGGTGCCTCATGTAGCCCTGAGGACTTAATTGCCCTGTTTAATTCATCCTGCTCCGAGATTTTGGACTCAGTTGCCCCTCTTAAATTCAAACAGCCCAATTTTAAACCCAAGGTGAGGTACGATGACCATACTCGCTCACTAAGGCAGGCCTGTCGCAGAGCTGAAAGGAAGTGGAAGAAAGACGGCCTCACCATCTCCCTCCAAATTTTTAAAGCTGCGTTATTATCTTTTCAGACTGCTGCAAAAACTGCCAGAGCAAAACATTTCTCAGATATCATCAACCAATATTCCAATAGACCTAAAATCCTGTTTAACACAATCAATTCCATCATCAACCCACCTCTTTCTCCAGCCCCCATTATAAACTCAGACATCTGTGAGGATTTCTTACATTTTTTCACCAACAAAATTGAGAACATAAGAGCTCTGTTCCCTCCTCCTGCCCCATCTCCCCATATACCCCCCTTCCCCATAGCAACCTTTTCCCACTTTAACCCTGTCTCTCTGAGCGATTTAAAAAACATTGTCCTCAAGATGAAATCGACTTCCTCCCCTGGTGATGCGATTCCCTCTTCCATTCTAAAAGAATCTTTTGATGCTACAGGCCCCTCCCTCCAAATTATTTTAAATTCCTGCCTGTCATCTGGTTCTGTCCCTGCTTGCCTTAAACATGCTGTTGTCCAGCCTCTACTGAAGAAACCCAATCTGGATGCCAAATGTCCAACATGATCTCCAAAAAATCTGTGCTCCTGGACACGGATGTTAAGGACACAAAATCCGTGTCCAGGAGCACGGATTTTGCCAAAATTCCGTGCTCCTGGACACGGAATTGTTTTCCGTGCTCCTGGACACGGAATTGCTTGAAGTGCTTTCTATAGGCTATTTCCACAGTCTTGTGTTTTCTCAGGATTTTTCTAATTTCAAATATTTTGTCTAAAAAAAAACATTTCTTACTGACAGGTTAGGGTTAGGGATTGTTTTGGTCTGGGCACAGCTAGTTTTCTTTCATTCATTATATAAATTTGATAGCCTAGCAACCAACTGGAAAAGGTATTTCTCAAAAATATGTCTTTAATGACAGGTTAAGGTTAGGGAATGTTTTGGTCAGGGCACAACTTAAATTTCTATCGCATTATTTTGTTTAGAATTAGCATTTGGTATGTATTTTCTAATGATACAGTTAACACAGTGCTGTGGTAATAGCCTATAGAAAGCACTTCCGTGTGCCCATCACGGAAAACAATTCCGTGTCCAGGAGCACGGAAAACAATTCCGTGTCCAGGAGCACAGAATTTTGGCAAAATCCGTGCTCCTGGACACGGATTTCGTGTCCTTAACATCCGTGTCCAGGAGCACGGAATTTTTGGAGATCAGGCTGAAAAGTCTGAATAATTACAGGCCCATCTCTAAACTGCCCTTTATTTCTAAAGTGTTAGAGAAAGTAGTGTTGTCTCAGCTGTCCCCCTTCCTATCCCAACATACCATCCTGGAGCCCTTTCAATCAGGTTTCAGAGCGTTCCACAGCACAGAAACTGCACTGCTAAAAATAACAAATGATCTGCTCCTCACACTTGATGCAGGTCAGAATGCTGTCCTGGTCCTTTTGGACCTCAGTGCAGCTTTCGACACTGTGGACCATACCATCCTCCTCAACCGCCTGGAAGAGTGGGTGGGCATTAAAGGGACAGCACTGCTCTGGTTCAAGTCCTATCTCCAGCACAGAACTTTCTCCGTCTCCGTTGGGCACTCCTCATCTGCCTCAGCTCCGGTCTCCTATGGTGTCCCTCAAGGCTCAATTTTAGGACCGATTCTTTTTTGCCTCTACATGCTCCCCCTTGGGGACATTATCCGCAAGCACTGTGTTTCTTTTCATTTTTACGCTGATGACACACAGTTATATATCCCATTGACATCGCAGCAGTCCACCCAATCTCTCCTAGACTGTATAGAGTCCATCAAGCATTGGATGTCTAATAATTTCCTTCAGCTTAATGACAGCAAGACAGAGGTAGTCATTTTTGCCCCCCCTAAATCTATACCTAAAATAGCTGATAGTCTATCTCACCTCTCCCCATTCGTTAAACCCTCTGCAAAAAGCCTGGGTGTCATCCTCGAATCTGACCTGTGTTTTAAAAAGCAGATAAATGCTGTCGTAAAGAACAGTTTCTACCAGCTGAGAGTGATTACCAGGCTCAAGCCCTCGCTGTCCTTTAAAGATTTAGAAACAGTTATCCATGCTTTTATTACATCTCGGCTGGATTACTGCAACGCACTTTATTTTGGCCTCCCCCAAAACCAGCTTGCTCGCCTACAACTGGTGCAAAACGCTGCTGCCCGGCTTTTAACAGGCACCAGGAGACGGGAACACATCTCCCCTGTCCTCTCCTCTCTGCACTGGCTCCCTGTTAGTTTTAGAATCGATTTTAAAATGCTCCTTCTTGTTTTTAAGTCACTCCATGGCCAGGCCCCTGTTTACATCTCGGACATGCTACGGCATTGCTCTGCATCCAGGCCCCTCAGATCTAAGGACAAAGGTCTCCTCCAGGTTGGCCGGTCCCGCCTGAAGCAAAAAGGGGATCGTGCATTTGAAATTGCAGCTCCACGCCTCTGGAACAGTTTACCTCCCGATATTAGATCTGCTCCCACGACGTCTGCTTTTAAATCTAGACTTAAAACCTATTTATATACATTGGCTTTTCATTCTTAAATTTTAGTTTCCTTAATTTTTGTTGTTTTTATTGCACCAAATGTATACTTTTAGCCCTGAACCCTATAGTTTTAACTTCCCCTTCCCCTTCATTTTTATCACTTTATGTACTCAAAGTTTTCTAAGCTCCTTTTATGTGTCTTATATAGTAAATGCTGCCAGTGCTGCAACTGTACACTGTATGCAGATGTTTTATTTCCTCTATATTGAAATGCTATGTGCTACTATGTTTTACTTACTTTATTTATCTTGCCATTTTTATTCTAACCAGCCTCTGTGCAGCACTTTGGTCAGTTTTGTACTGTTTTAAATGTGCTTTAGAAATAAAACTTACTTACTTACTTACTTTACTTTACGTAGGCTATCAGATGCAATAGCTGATCTCGCGGTGATCAGCGAACATTGTATAAAGAAAACAAAATACCCACACAAAATTTAGGTGAAAAAAATGCGTTGTACTTGCATTGTAACGAGGACATATTACTGATTTTCCCCCCTGTAATCCGTTACATTACTGCGTTACTCGAAAAATTAATGCATTACAGTAATTAGTTACTTTTGTAACGCGTTACTCCCGAAGACTGGAAATAGTGCAAAGATGTGCTCTTGTTGCCGTCTCCCCAACTGCACCAAACTCTCGTTGTCAATTTATCAATGTGTTATCAATGCAAGTGTTTAAGTTAGCTGTGCTTAGAATCTTCGTATGGAATCAATCCAGATCGCACAGTATTAGATCAATGTACAGTGTTACAACTAAACATCTTATTCCATCAGGACATGCTTATTGTGCTGTTAACCCTGTCCCTTATTATTCCCAACTGTGACAGCATTCACACCAACGGCGCGGACATCCACAGTACGTCCACAGAACGTGTCCGTTATCAGTCCGAAACTGTTAGAATACATGAAAACAAATCATGCCTTGCACACAGGAGCGCGGTGTAAGAGCGGCGCATGTCCCAGATTATGCCCAGACATGTCTGCGTTGCTCCTTGAAAATAGAACTCGAGTCTATTTTCCTGCGCGGACGTCCGCGTTCAATGTGCAGGCTCCATTGAAAATGAATGGCTGCTGCCCGCGGATAGAACGTGGACGTTGACTGTGCAGTGTGCAAGGCAGCCCGCGAACCCCTCGGACTCGCACTGCTCACGAAGACATTAAGGAAACGTGCCATCCCTGTGTGCATGTACCGTGAGACTTGAGACGTTCCACCGAGGTGTGGGTCCACTTTTTTTATGTCTTTACCCATTTTTCAACCGAGGTGATTTTGGGATAGCCTCAGACGTGGTTCCAAAGGGTGCGAGTCTATTTCCGACTGTGACATGTCGTCCTCTCTGTAACTGATTGGCTGTCATTTACAGGCATCTAAATTCCCCACCCTCGCACCTTAACAATCACCATGCCTTTTCTACAGTCAATTTTTACAAGTAGGCTAGACAATTGAAAATTGGTCAAGCAATTATGTTCTTTGAAGGACCAGTTCAGTCAAATTCAACATGCAGTTGTAATGCTCACACTACCCTGGACTAATCAGTACCTGAGGTTTTTTTTTCCTTCTTAAGCCTTTTTCCGAGATCTTGGTCATTGTAATGGGGGCAGCGCTTTGCTAACATTTCAAAAAAACATTTTCCCAACATTATTCCCAAAAACATCCAAAAGGTTATACAACATCAGGAGACACCTAGCAAACAGAGGTACCTTTTGGAAAAATATTTGGAGTATGCCTAGGTTATTAAAAAAGAAAAAAAAAAGTAAACAAACGATGCCCCCATTAGAATAGCTCATATCTCGGAAAGGGCTTAGCCGAAAAATGTGGCATCACCGGGTACTGACAAGTCAAGGGTAGTGTGAGCAATACAACAGCATATTGAAATTGACTGAACTGGTCCTTTAAAGTGACTCCAGTCCAAGGAATAAGTTGTCAAGGAATTGTGCGTTTTGTGCTGACCGCATTGACTCATTTCTTAAAAGTAAAATAGGCTATTAGCCTAGGCTATGCTATGTTGGCTATTTCCATGAAGCCCATTTCGGAAGTTCCAAGCCTCCTTGTGAGACGACGTTTTGACGGGAGAAATGTAGGCCTAAACATGCACCGAACGGTTCTATTGTAAAAATTACCTTACAGTTACTATCTGAGTTTTGCTGTGGAACTGGCCAATCAAATCTATTTCCTTTTCAGTCGTTGGCCAATGAGGTAGTGGGAATGTCAGGTTAGGTACCTGTATAGAAGGACTTCTGTGACACTCTAAAGTATAAAGTATGACACAGTGCTTGAAGTGGAAAAAAAGAGGTGCAGGAACCCTAATCGTCCGAAAATATAATGCAAAAAGAAGTGCAGGAACTCTGATTTTCCGGCAGTACAAATCACGTTTTTTTTAAGGCCTATTGCGTGCACACACATGTTGAAAAACTTGTTTTGAACTTATAAAATGCAGCGCACAAAACAAGTTCTGGCGGAACGCTGATGATCAAAATGATGAGGTAGGGGAAATGGGTTGCCCCCAAACCTGCAAAACATGTGAGGGGTGTACTCATTTACGTGACATACTGAACAGTATATTACGAAAGTGAATACACCCCTCACAGTTTTGCAGATTTTTGAGTATATCTTTTCATAGGAAAGCATTACAGAAACTTCACTTGGACACAATGATTAGTGACCTTTTAACAACATATTTAACCGCTTAAATTTCTTGTTCACTCAGAAAAAAACTAAATGCAGCCATTAATGTTTGAACATGTACTCACAAAAGTGAGTACACCCCAGATTAAAATCCGGTAGAGAAGGGGCTGTGTTGGCTCGAATCGTCTCGAATTGAAACTAAATGAAGAGGGATGAAAAGGGAGGTCATCAGTGTGCATTTCAACCTTTCTTTGCATTGAACTTTTACATGTTGAGTCTGCATCTGGCTTAAATAGATTGGTGTGAAATTTGAACGCAATCCTATGGAGAATATCAGGATCTGCTTCAGTAGTCACAGTGCATGATGACATGCATGTTTCTTTTAGGTGTAATTCAGATTACCAATGTTGACAGCATTCATGCATCCCCAAACCATGTCAGTACCACCACCATGATTGAATATTGAGAGGAAAAACTTCTTGTTTACCACCACACATGCTTGACACCATCTAAAGCAAATTTGTTTATCCTGGTCTCAAGAGAGATGAACAGACCAAGGATATGGATCACTGGAACCATGTCGTGTGATCTGAAGAGACCAAGATAAACAAATATACTTTAGATGGTGTCAAGCATGTGTGGTGGTAAACAAGTGAGTTTTACAAAAAAGGTGTATCCTATCAATAGCCAAGCATGGTAGTGGGACTGACATGGTTTGGGGATGCATGAATGCTGTCAACATTGGCAATCTGAAATCCACCTAAAAGAAACATGCATGTCAACATGTACTGTGGTTACTGAAGCAGATCCTGATATTCTCCATAGGATTGCATTCAAATCTCACACCAATCTATTTAAGCCAGATGCAGACTCAAAATGTAAAAGTTCAATGCAAAGAAAGGTTGAAACGCACACTGATGACCTCCCTTTTCATCCCTTTTCATTTCATTTCAATTCGAGACGATTCGAGCCAACACAGCCCCTTCTCTACCGGATTTTAATCTGGGGTGTACTCACTTTTGTGAGTACATGTTCAAATATTAGTGGCTGTATTTCGTTTTTTTTTCTGACTGAACAAGACATTTAAGCGGTTAAATATGTTGTTAAAAGGTCACTAATCATTGTGTCAAAGTGAAATTTCTGTAATGCTTTCCTATGAAAAGATATACTCAAAAATCTGCAAAACTGTGAGGGGTGTATTCACTTTCGTGATATACTGTATATCCTACAATAAAAATGTAATGTCCCCTTGAGAAAAAATGTAATTATGTGATGGCATTCGCTTTGAATATTTCCCAGAATAAAGTCTTGAAGACATCTTCTACTTCCTGGCTCTTTCTCTGAAGCATAGAAGTTGAATGGGGGAATGAAAGGGGTAGAGGGTAATATGGCTCCCTGTTCATGCCAGAATGGACCTATTGACTGTTTCCCATGAAGTACCTGACCTTCGCTTCATGTTAGATCGACATTCTTTGGTGTGACTCTGTTGTCAGCCTCCACATGGATTCTTGGGATCTTGTCTTACTTTATACTGGTGGTCAGTGATGTCCCTACTAACAATTTTTAGTTCTACGAAGGTTCCTGGAACACAAGCCCTTGGTTCCAGTTTAGTTCTGGGTACGTCTCCAGAGAGTCATTTTTGGTTATTTTTCCATTCTCACTTGGTTGGCAGGAAAGTTTAACTTTCGTTCCTAGAATGTTATATGTGTAGTTCCCATTCCGTTCCCTTATTGTTCTCTCACCGTCACTTTATTCCTGTCCATGTCATGTTTGTTCCCTTGTCGTTCTCATATGGTTCCCTTAACCTTGTTGGTTGCATATTTGGTTCCTTAGACATGCTCCTGATGTTCCCCCAACCTTGTTTATTATTGTGAATGTGTTTTGGTCCTGCCCCACTATCTCTCACCATAGTTGAGGTACCCTGATCATGGTACTTAAGGACCTCCCATCCTCCACCATCACTGAAACACCCTGCACCTGGCATCAGCTTGGCACACTGCTGTCTTAGAATGATGATTAAAGGTGCTGAAATCATGTATGATGTCTGTATTTTATATATCAGTCTATGCCGTACTGTACCACAATGTGAGATAAATATCAGCTGAGCATGTATGAACACAATCTAGTGGGGATTAATACCAAATGTTTTCCTTAATGAAGTTTAAAGATAATCATACCATCCACTTAAGTGCACAATGGCGCAAGCAATGTAACATGTGCTGTTACTGACTAGCTCACAAAGCAAGGCACAAGATGTAGTTAACAAATGCCATAAGCCAAAAGCGCTATTAGCTTGCTTGCAAAGCAGTTAAACAAGCGCTATGCTGTGCCATGCTGACCAGCCAGCAGGCAGGCAGGCAGGCAAATAACTAAAGCACTCTGACAGCAGGTTTATATACAGGCTCAAGAGTACCATGTGACCAGATTGATTAGGAGTTTTTCAGGTGCAAGCAATTGAATCATGATATACCAGCCCTAAGTAATTAGGTTTGGCCAGGCGCTGATGGACAGATTGGTTGTGAAGGGCCTGCTTGTTACCGGCAAAGGTGTAACAAGTTCTCAAGTTATTTCTTTCACTCACATCTTTTGTGTGATGTTGTGTGCACAGCCAAACCCTAGATCGACCCAACCAAGTTGAGTTAAATGAATGAAATGGAATAAAAAAAAATAGATTGTGTACATGATTAAATCTGGAGGAAATACTGTTACTAATATGTAGACGTATATGATTTAATCGGGTGGACAGTCATCATTGCTTATGCTCTGAACAACACAGTATAAACAAAGTTGGGGGAACATCAGGAGCACGTCTAGGGAACCAGACGTGACCAGACCTATAATGTAACCATCAAGGTTATGGGAACCATATGGGAACGATGAGGGAACAAACATGAAAAGCAATAAAGGTACGGTGAGAGAACGGCGATGGAATGGAATGGGAACCACACATATATCGTTCTGGGAACTTCAATTAAACTTTCCTGGCAACCCAGTGAGAACCAAAACAGAACCAAAAATTACGTATCTGAAACGTATCCAGAACCGAACCGGAACCAATGGCTGCTTGTTTTTTACTGTAACCAAAGGGAACGTTTCTAAGTGGTAAATTTTGGTTTGGTAATAACCCCAACCTTTAGAGAACCAAAAGTCAAACGTTCTCTTTACGTTCTGTGTTACTAGGGATGTACCATACTGTAGCCTACATATATTGATCACTACATCCCTCAAACCTTTTCCAAAAACATTTTTTTTGTAATTGAAGCATGCCGTTTGGAAAGATAATAAATAAAATAATTTGCCTGGTTACCACCTGACCTAATCACAAGTGAATATGTCTTTCGATTGTGTAGAACTAAAGGCAGTATGGAGTTCCCAGGCTAAGGAAGAATATTAATATTCATGTAAATATAAATGGGATGTAGCTGTCTATAAAAACTATTAAAAACTGCATTTGTAATGAATCAGATTCAAGGAGCTTCTCTTGTTTGTGACGAGTGGTTATGTTGTCCACAACTGCAGCATAATGCCATGGAAATATAGCCTACTTTAGTTTCATCCTCAAAATGTACTTAGCAATCTAGTTTTGTAGAAATCCGAGGGTTGGTTTAGGAACAACACTGATATGAAAATAATCTCAGTTTATGTACCACAAAAAACACTGTATGGGGAATCTAAATTCAGCACCTACTGTCCTGGCCAATGAATGTTGAAGCATAGTATTTGTTTTCTTCAAACACAGTCACACCACTAGAGTTCAGCTGCAATATGCCCTGATGTCTTTATTATGTGATTATGACTGACTGGATCTCGTCACCAGAGGGGTGCAGTGATGAAACTTGTCATGTCATGTCCCACCCAGTCAGTGGGCTTATTTTGAACAGACAGAAGAAAATCCTAGGCACGCTCCTGTACAATGACTTGAAAAGCCTTTATTGGAATGGCTTTGAATTTCTAATCAATCCTTTGGATTTCCTTCTGTTTGTGAATCTACTTATTACCCATCCAATTAGCACCTCATCCAAACTAGAAAGCACTCATTCTCAACATTCTAAACATTCTGTGAGTAGGCTCTTTACTACTCCATCAGTGGGCGACTTGATTTGTTTAATCAAATAAAAAGACTTCTGCCTTCACACATGTCAGACACACCGTTTTTAATGCCAGTTAGTCACATATTGTATTTACAGAATCAACATGGGCCTACCAGTACATTGCCATTCATTTATTTGGTTTTAGTCATGTTCTCAGTTTCAGGTTAATAGTTATAGGCCTGCGAAGGCATGCATTTATAAAGGAGTTTTGGAGTGCACTTAACACAGAATAAGCGGTGTAGATTTTTTTCATTTAACTTCAGAACAGATTCAGTGGGTCATTTGCTCAAAGCATTGCTCAGGGACAACAACCAGACACTGACACGCTGAGAATGCTATTACTATTTTTATCTAAATAAAAAAAAAACATCTCTAAACAAATTGTATTCTTAAGTCATTGTTAGTGTATATCATGTTAAAAGTAATGATGAATTAAAAAAAACAACCATCAGTTAGAAATTAAAACCAGGTCAATTCCTTCCTACTGCAGTTTTGCCATTTCGAGCACCTTTTTGGCAACACCGTACAGTTCATCCAGACCCTCTTTCAGCACAGCTCGTGTGGTGACAAAGGACACTCCGGCTGCTCCAATGTTGCCGACCACTGGGAGGATTAAACAGGACAAGATCTCAACGCCAGCTGCGCCCCCTAGTTTCGTCAGCATACTGGATGAAAGCATGGACTTACTCATTGCCTGCACAAGTTTTGACTTTTTCACCTCTTCCAGTATGGGCTCATTCACTCTCTCTGACAGCCTTTCCAGGGCTTTGTCATGAAGGCCGAATGAGCGGTAAACCCCGGTGAGAAAGGACATCACCATGGCAGTGTCAACTGCAAATGAGCGACCTGGCACAGGAATTGCACCTATTCCTGCAGACACAACAGCCAGTGCCCAGATGGTTTTATTGAAAGCACTGTACTTCTAATCAAGGCACTGCATGGAGTACATAGGCAAACTGAGCATGAGTGCATCCATCTTTTCTTGGCCAAGGTCTGCTTTTAGAGTCTCGATCAATTTCTGGAAGTCGTATTTGCTTAAATCATGAGATGTGATGAGGAAAACGGGGCTGTTGGTTTCTAGGCTTTTGAGATTAGCCAAGCAGTCCTCCCTTATACAGCTGAGGGTCTCTTCCTCTGTCCCCCCACTCGCTTTCTCATTTCTCACATCATCGTCTACCTTGGAGCGTACAAAGTAGAAGCTTTTTTTCTGCTTTTTTATATATTTTGCTAGTAAGAGGTCATTCTCCTTGAATCTTGATGCACTCACTATGATGAAGAAATCATATTTTTCAAAGTGTATTTTCTTCATGTAGGCACTTGCTTTGAAATATGGGCTCCCTATTCCTGGCAAATCCCAGATCTTGACATTGGGCATTGTTGGGGAAGAGGTACATCTTTACCTCTTCTTTAATCTCAGTGGGGGCCCATCCTTCTTCCCCTTTCTTAACATCTCTGATGGCATTCACAAAGGAGGATTTTCCTGCACCACTCTCCCCGGTCACAGCAATGTTGAGCTCGACGTCATCTAATCCATTAACTATTTCTTTAGCTTTGGCTATGGCCTGATCCATTGTCTGTTCACCAGAATCTTCCAATAAAGCACGTTTGTCATCCATGATCTAAAAAAGACAATGGTATTACAAATGATAAGTCAAATGAAAATTTCTCTATACATACATTTGGATATTTACACAAACAACTGCAGTCAGATTACATAGAAAGTAAGCATTTATGTTTACTTCGAACTACTAACTTGAAGGAAAATGAATGTGTAGTGAAACTTACTCAGGCAGTTTACTGTAGGCTTATAGAAAAACTATTGCAGGTGCCTTTGAAGGTCTATGGTTGAGAACAACATGAAGCATTAGACAAGGCTCTTTTGTAGAACTCTGACCAGTTTCCAAGTGGAGGGAGTCATTGTATTGGTGACCTGCTGCATATTCAGTGGTGCTTTAGTCACACTGCAGCCAAACCCACTGCATCCCTGCACCCTCCCCCTCCACGGCCATATTTGGAGCATTTAATGAATCATTCCCTCTAGTGAAACAAATAACATTGACCTATGTGAGTGGCGTGTCAGCGTCTGGGTTTCACTTCCTGTGCATGTTCACCACACCACACCTACTGTATGGTCAGTAAGCTTGAAAAAAATAA
Organism: Engraulis encrasicolus; assembly: GCF_034702125.1. Classification (NCBI taxonomy): domain Eukaryota; kingdom Metazoa; phylum Chordata; class Actinopteri; order Clupeiformes; family Engraulidae; genus Engraulis; species Engraulis encrasicolus. The sequence goes on along the minus strand of NC_085873.1, from coordinate 33,888,806 downwards.
ATGTGTATCAGTTTCAAGTGAGCTTTTTATCATCATAGATAACCATTGAAAATAGACTATTTTTCTTTCCTTTCAGAAAGTGTTTTAATATCTAACATAGCCTACCAAAGAACAGAATATGAACTGAAAAACTGAACTCTTTAGTTGTGAACTTAAATGTACATTTATTATTTTTTTCATTATTTTGCATTTTGATTTTATTTAATGTTTCCATGGCTAAGCATTCGAGCATTGCAAGACTTTTCTAATTATTCTTTCCTTTGCTTATGTGCCTGAATGTGTGGAGGAACTGTGTTTGTAACTTAAGCTACTTTTTCAGAACTCTGTACACAAATGCACAAACCTATAACTAAATCAGCCAAACTCATAGCACAAAACTGCTTTGCACTCGGCTTGCAGTTCACAACACACACCTTGCAACATGTAACACATCAATCCATTGCACAACACTCATTTTGCATAACTGTGAACACAACTCACTGCTTTATACACAATTTCCAAATGATGAATACAAACCTTGACTTCGATAACTTTCTCAAAATTATTTTTTTTAATAGAAAAAACAAGACGGAATGTGTTTTTTATGTTTTACTCTCTGTGAAAGAAAAATGTCCCAATCACTGAAAAAAATGTGACTGTCTGAAGGTAATAGTTATTTTATGAAATTGGTGTGCCTGACACATTGGGCAAGGACATCTTTCTAGTATCAAGGCATCATTTTGCAGGCAATTCAAATACAGTCATACCTTTTCTAATGGATACAATTTGTGGAATTACTTCAGATCTCTCTGTGATTCATCCTCTGCTATTTCACCTGTGTCAATAGTCCAGCTGATAGGATCAAACTGTGGTATGTGTATACTGGTGGTACTTGAGACATCTCTGGTGGTATACTTGGAAGAATTCATTTTTTGTGCATTGATTTGAAGGCTGATCAAGTTGTTGCATGGTCAAAAATGTATCTTTGGTCTCGCATTTTGTAATATTGAATTGTATGAATCTAAAAACATCATGCCGAATAATACTAGGCAAGCAAGAAATTAAAAAAAAACTTGCACTGAATGTGACCGTAGCTGTTGATGCCATTATGAATCTCTCCTGTATTGACTGGCAAAAGTGAATATGGAAGGCTTTTACTGCGATATTCTAATGTTGGTTGTCAAGGTGGTACTCGGGAGAGCTCAATATTTTCTCAGGTGGTATTTCACACAAAAAGTTTGAGAACAACTGATATAGATGTGTTTTATTGACCACTAGGGGTCCCTCAAACCTTGTCCAATCACAACATTTTTGTAATTGAAGCATGCCCTTTGGAAAGATGATGAACAATTGAATATTAATACTCGTATAAATATAAATGTATGACTGTGATGAAATAGGCCTAACTGTCTATGGCGTGGTGCAGTTTGATTTGATTGATGGGAAATCTGTTTGTTGCTGCGATGACTGAAGAATGAGGTAAATATTGATGGATAATATTTTGTCAGATTTTTGGATGCAGTAGCCCTAGCTACATGCACACTCGGCAACATCTGCTTTGCCCTTCATAAAACAGAAAAAAATACACAGCACCATGGTGCAGCACTTAAAAGTTGTCATTGAATGAGATATTTTTTCTCTGAATGTTCCAGTGTTAATTAATTTGGTTGCTGTATAAATCAAATTGTTTTCCCTCATAGCTGGTACATTGTTATGTTCTATGCAAAGCCTTCATTCATTTTAAAGCATGTTTTGGCTTCTCATCCGTTACTGACTCACACTATTTGCAATTCATTAGAGTGCAGTCAACAGGTCAACACTGGGTTACAATATATAATACATAAGCCATCTGAGGGCATATTATCTGTACAGTCAAGCAGTGGTGTATGCGGCTGTTTCCTTTTTCCCACATGACCAGAAAACAAGTCTTTAGACAAATCGCAAAAGGAGATAATTCCATACTTTGGTTCCGTTGTAAAGTCTCTTCTTTATCTTCATGGAGTCAGTGAATGGGGACAAAATGAAAGCTATAGCTGTTTTTATGTTGTTTTATCTCATTCTTGTTTTTTTGTTTGTTTGTTGTTTTCTACAGAATGGCTTTTGTCTGGCACACTATGTGGGAGGAGTGTTCCTCCTTTGGTCCTCTCCTCCAAACATCTCTTCTCTGTGTGCGCTGTGCTTAAAGGCAGTCTCCATCAGACTGTGGTAAACTATTAAAAACTGCATTTGTAATGAATCCGATTCAAGGAACTTCTCTTGCTTGTGATGAGTGGTTATGATCTCCACAGTTGCAGAATATAGACATGGAAAGACAGGTTTATCTTGAAAAAGCACTTAAAGGTGCACTGTGAAAGATTGTGGCAATAGTCTGATTCTATTGCAACTATGCTACTCATTGAAATTGTGCAGCCTATTGTCAAATTTGATCTTTTCATGAATATTTAGAAAGTAATAAACTAGCATTTGTTCGTATGACCAAAGTAGAGTAGCTTATAAATATTACACAGTACACCTTTAAAAATCTAGATTATTTCATAGCAATCTGACAGTAGGAATGGGAATCTAAATTCAGCACTTACTGTGCCTGGCCAATGCATGTTAAAGTATCTTCTTGTCTTCTTTTAAGACAATCACAACACTAGAGGGCAATACAACATGCTGCAATGTCTTCATTAGGCCTATATGTAATGGGACGCGTCATCAGAGAGGGGATGGGATTTGTCATGTCCCACCCAGTCAGTATACTCCTTTTGTTTGGTTATGCTATGATCAGTATGTTTTGGGCTTCACCCACTTTATTTTTATTGTCCCAACAAATTTTGACTTTTGATGTTTTCTGTGTTGTCAAATCATCCCTAACATCAGTGTTGTATGAATATAAAAATAGTATCACAAAGTATGCAATAAAAGAAGACAAACAGATATTTTAATTCCATTTGTTACATATTATATTGCATTTACAGAACAAATATACAGGTACATTGGCATCATTTTACTTAGTTGAATTGGTCACATGCACAGTTTCAGTTTAAACTCTATAGGTCTGCTAAAGCATACATTTAGAATGGAGTCTGGAGTGCACTCACAAAGTCAGAAGAAGGTGTATAGTTTTGAAGTGACGTGTTCACTTAAATTCAGACCAGGGGTTCATTTACTCAGGGCATTGCACAGGTACAACAGACATTAAATCATGTTCAGAATGCTATTCTATACTTTTCACTGAATACAAATGCCAAACAAATACAATTCTTAACTCATTGTTAGTAACCTACAGGTGTATCATGTTAAAAGTAATGATAAAAAACACCCATCATGTTGATATGGTAACAAAACAGAACTTCCCTCCTACTGCAGATCTGCCATTTCGAGCACCTTTTTGGCAACCTGATAAAGCTCATCCAGCCCTTGTTGGAGCACAGCCCTTGTGGTTTTATAGGACAGGGTTGCAGCTGCAATGCTGCCAGCTACCGGTATAAGACTCAAAACATTGACTGCAGCCGAAGCCAATAGTTTTGGCTGCATGCTTGATGTGAGCATGTACTTGCTGATTTCCTGGATAATTTTCGACTTTTTCACCTCTCCCAGTATGGGCTTGTCCACTGTCTCTGACAGCTTTTCCAGGGCTTTGTCATGCAGGCCGAATGAGCGGTAAACCCCGGTGAGAAAGGACATCACCATGGCAGTGTCAACTGCAAATGAGAGGCCTGGCACAGGGGCTGCACCTACGATCCCCGACGCAGCAGCCACTTGCCAGATGTTTTTATTGAATGCTTGGTATTTCCAGTCAAGAGACTGCTTCGAAAAAACAGGAAAACTCTGTAAGAGCACATCCATCTTTTCCACAGGAAGTTCTCTTTTCAGAGTGTCTACCAGATTCGGAAAGTCATACTTCGTCAGGTCCTTGGATGTGATGAGAAAGACAGGTGCCCCTCCCAGATCTCTGAGATTGTCCTCACAGTCTTTCCGCATTTTGAGTAGTATCTCTTCCTCTGTACCCCCTCCATCCTCAATCTCATTTTTCACATCTTTGTCGATCTTGGAGCGAACAAAGTAAAATTTCTTTTTTGTTTTCTTGATTTCATTTGCAAGTTTGAGGTCATTCTCCCTGAATCTGGATGCACTCACTATGATAAAGAAATCATATTTTTCAAAATGTACTTTGTTTACGTAGCGTTTTGCATCAAATGATGGGGTCCCTATTCCTGGCAAATCCCAGATCCTCACATTGGGCATGCTGGGGTGGGGGTACTCTTTGGGTTCCATTGTAGTTTCTGTGACCCCAGTGGGGGCCCAGCCTTCATCCCCTCTTTGAACACCTCTGATGGCATTCACAAAGGAGGACTTTCCTACACCAGTCTCCCCAGTTACAGCAATATTCAGCACTACTTGATCTAATCCATTAACTATTTCTTTAGCCTTGGCTATGGCCATGGCCCACTCAGTTGACTGTTCACCAGAATCTTCCAGCAAAGGACTGGTGTCTTCCATGATCTAAAAAGATAAATTCCGGTTCCAGTAATTATATTATTAATAATGATAGTAAAATCAAATTTTCTGTATAAATGACCAATAATTGTAAATTAAAAGCTGATTCATTTAAATGAAAACTAAATGTTAGGAAGTATTTTTAAAGCATTATTAACTTAACATTTAGATTTCAAAAATGAGCTTCAGTACACAATACTATTGTGTTGTATTAGTCTGTTAAATAGATGTTCAATTTTGATATCAAACTTTTTACACAAACCAGTGTAAAAGAGATGATTAAATAATAATGTAAAATGCATTTTAACCTTCCTTTCTATGAAATCTGACTGTAAATTTTACACAAACAATTTCATAGAAAGTAAGGTTAACTGTACATTTTACACAAACAATTTCATAGAAAGTAAGGTTAAAATGCATAATTACTTTGTAGTTCCTACATTTACTTTGAACTACTAACTTGCAGGAAAATGAAAGTATGTGAAACTTACTCAGGCAGTGTTCCACTGTGACCTTCACAAATATGGAAATCTAATATTAAAGAAAATGGTAGACTTCAGTTAATTCTAATGCTCTGTGGAAGACCACAAAATGAAGCATCTGACTGAGATGGTACATCTTTTATAGAAGTCCAACCACTTTCAAAATGGAGGTAGTCATTTTATTGGTGAACTCAGAGGTGCTTCGCACAGCCCCACCCCCATCTACTGACACATTGATTGCAAATACCGTTGCTTATAGCATTAAGCTAAAATCTAGTCAAATAGCTGAGGTCAGATAGCTTTTTATTATATAATATGCATTAGGAACATGAGAGAGAGAAAGAGAGAGAGAGAGAGAGAGAGAGAGAGAGAGAGAGAGAGAGAGAGAGAGAGAGAGAGAGAGAGAGAGATGTCAATGTCTGATCTATTTAGTGTAACTTTACATGTGTTTGTTTGTCTGTTTGTCTGTCTGTCTGTCTGTCTGTCTGTCTGTCTGTCTGTCTGTCTGTCTGTCTGTCTGTCTGTCTGTTTGTCGCTGTTATGACTTAAAAATGAAAGTAGGCCTAAATATTGATGGATATATTTTGTCTGAGTTTTGGATGCTGGGAACTCACTGTGACATAGCCATCCCCATACCTATATGCCCACATGGTCACTTATGCTTTGCCCTTCATATTGGATTTATAAATCCACAGCATCGTGGTGCGTCACTTAAAAGTTGTCGTTGATGGACATCTTTTTCCTCTCAACTTATCCATGTTTATTAATTTGGTTGCTGTATAACTCAAATTGTTTTCCCTCATAGCTTAGCTGGGCCACTGTTATGTTCTATGTGAAGCCTCTGTCCATTGTAGCCCCTTAATGCAATCCTGTGGCACGCTGTAAAAGACATTGAAAGTTAACTAGTATAGTACTACACTACTAGGAGAGTGCATAGGGCCTTTAGTAATACATTATGACTTGGTCATTGCCATTCTGGTAACAGCTAATTTATAATGCGTGTCTTAAGGGGTTAAAGCATGGATGGGGAACCTATGTCTCGAGCGCCATTTGCGGCCCTTCAGGCCATTTTATCCGGCTCTAGATATTGTTTTAATGTTATGCAGCTTCACATGAAATATGACATAGGGACCTATTTTGTAAAGGAATCTTAGAAAATACATTTGCAATATAATTAAGTTACATTCAGGGGACCTGGAGAATTTGGGGTCTGTTTTAATGGTGGCTGCCTTCATTATAGCAGTGGCGTGTCGTTGCAGATGCCAAGGGATGCCAGGCATCCCCTAATTCCCCCAACAACAGCTTTAATATCAGTTAATAATAAACCATTCTGTCTATCGAGTCTCCTACTTTAATTTAAAGGAAGGATGTCTTGCGCTTCAGCCCTTGTGGTGCTCACAGTCCAGACCGTAGAATGAAGAAAGACTGGGCTACTTCTCAGTGACTAGACCCAGGGATGACCGGAGCACACAACATACTATTCAAGGTTTTCTATTTTTTGTTGCACAAAGTGACTGACGTTTCGACGCACCTGCGTCTTCTTCAGAGTCAAACCATACTGGAGATACTACAGACATAATAAAGACATCATCCCTCCCTTGTGTATAGTCATTCTGTCAGTTGTTCATGGGGGGTGGGGATATGCAGTAATTAACACTCAAAGTAGATCTTACATGTTTTGTCAGTAAAAGACTTTTTTAAAGTGAAATACCAGTGAAATAATTTTTCAGAGCAAAAAATAAAAATAAACTAGAAATCCAATCAGAGACTGCAGACCTCCGCCAAGGAAGCTGAATTTGTTCTAATATTTGTGACATGGTGTGGTGTAATCCATGCAGGCCTACATAGGCCTATAGAGACTTCTAGAGGCCTACTTCAGAGAAGTGAACCTTCAATGTTAACCAAATTATACAATTAGGCCTATGTGTCTCTTTTATTAGGGCGTATGTCACCTGGTTAGCTGTGCTTAGAATTGGCAAATGTGATTGGTCATGCATGCCATATAGGCCCTACTGTAATTTGTAAATTATTGGATCCCATCGCTATAGTAGCCTATTGGGGACATTTTGAATTCATTGTGTTGTTATAAACATTTTGATAATTGGCAACATGCCTTTCATCACATAGGCTAGGCTAATTGTTTTGCCACAATATTAGGCCTATGGCCTACATGGCACAGCTATTAATATCCACCCATAATAGACCTATAGCCCTATTAATAGCCTAGTGAATGATATGACTACGGTGGTCAACCTTGCCCTTTGAAAACACTTTGGGATGTTTTGCCGCTTTTGGCTCGCAAATGGCTTCGGGCATGCAGGCACAGCAAATCCGTGCATTGTGCATTCCGTCTGGCTTTGTGGTGACTGCTGCAACACAACTTTGAGAAACCTTAAATGTATTGTGAACTGGACACTTTTCCCTCCTTTGCGCTGTCTGTTCACTGTTAACCACTGTTCGCCGTTACATCTCCACCCTTCGTGAACTTCAACTGAATAGGGAAACACTCGGAGTCGGAGAACGATTAACTCAGCGAAAGCTGATTTAGTTGATGGGGCAAACACTCGGAGAACTCCGGGACGATATGTGTGTGCCATATTGTATAGGCTATAATATTTATTTGGTGTGCTCTTGGCTATGCAGCAGCCATGTAGGGACAGCAAATCTGCGTGTTAAACATTCTGGCTGTGGTCACTGTCCATCCTCCTCGCAGGCACGCCCTGTCATTACTCAATTCACCTCGACCCCCTTGTGGCCACGAAATAGCAGCGAACGAACAGACGGACATGCCAACACAGAAATCAGGCGAGCACATAAACTCCTTGGGGAGGTAAAAATCAACCAGGTGGACAGTGTTTCAATAGACAGATATTACAGAAAACATGATGAAGAAAGTTCCTCGTTTAGACCATGGGCTTCCACTGTGTTCAGTGTGTGGATCCAAAAGGCTTCTCTTCGCAAAAGCATTTTAATCATGTCACCACCGCGTTGTGGGGGTGAAATAGTTTCAATTCCCCAGAATTTTAGTGATGCACATGAACCATGGTTTGCTGTGAGATAGTGGCGTGCTATTGCATAATCCACAACGCGGGGGGGGGGGGGGGGGAAATAACGCACGCCACGTATTATAGGCCTAAAGTGAAGGGGGAAATCCTGGTTTGTGTTCGTAGTACGGCCCTCTGAGGACTTTTTAGGGCCCTCAGATGAATTTGAAGTGACCCTTCGAATGGAAAAGGTTCCCCACCCCTGGGTTAAAGCATGTTTTGGCTTCTCATCCATTACTGACTCACACTATTTGCAATTCATTAGAGTGCAGTCAACAGGTCAACACTGTAGGTTACAATACTGTATATAACACAAAAGCCATCTAGTATGGACATATCTGTACAGTTGAACAGTGGTACATGCGGTTGTTTATTTTTTCACACGAGCAGAAAACAAGCCTTCAGACTTATCAAAAAAGGAGAAAATTCCATAATTTGGATCTGTTGTAATGTCTCATATTTGTTATCTTTATGGAATCAGTGAATGGGGCCCAAATGAAAGCTAAGCTGTTTGTATCTTGTTTTATCTAATTTTTGTTTGCTTGTTGGTTGTTAGAATGGCTAGTGTCAGGCACAATATGTGAGAGGAGTATTCCAGGAAAGGCAGAGCAATTTTTGCACATTGTCATCTAAATTTTGGGCCAGTCTCTAAAATAAAAAAAAAACAGAAAGCATGATTCCTCAGCCCACCAGGAAATGCACACACACAAACACTTTGGCAATTAGGCATTTAACCTAAATTTAAAAGAGCATCATTTTCCAATGAATTTAACTAGTAGGCTATATTATTAAAATATGTGAAACACAACATAAACCGAAATTGTCTGTGCAAAGATTTGGGCTTAAGAAGTTAAACATCACACAAAGTCTAGGCATCAAAGTCTTTAAGTATCACTCTTTGCCCATTTGGCCAAGGTAAAGTCAACATGCAATCTCTGTTTCTTTGCATATGCATCTAAATAGTGTAATAAGTTAAATTAAACTAAATGTCTAGCACAACTGAAATAACTCAGGATGAGGTGTTAATGGGAGTGTCATGCCCTGAGGCATACCCAAGTCAGTTAAGTGTTTGTTCAATTTATTCCAATATTTGCATTTGGCTGAACAGGATGGCAAACAGGACCCATGAAGTCTGTCATGGAAGATGATATCAAATATCTCCAGTATCAAAAATGTCATAAGGCTGGAGACATGGTTATACTAGGGTTAAAGGGGTATGCCACTATTTTTGGGCTTAATACAGTTAAAATCGTTGGCCAGGGTTTATAAAGGTGGTAAAGTGTCTTATTTTTCATGTTAAGCGTTGTCTTGCTTTAAGACAGGTTAAAAGAGGGAATATGTCGCTAAGCTAGTGAAAGTCAATGTATCCGTGTAGAATGCTACACGGATACATTGACTTTCACTAGCTTAGCGACATATTCCCTCTTTTAACTTGTCTTAAAGCAAGACAACGGCTTACATGAAAAAATAGACACTTTACCACCTCTACAAACTCCAGCCAACGATTTTAACTGCCCAAAAATAGTGGCAAACCCCTTTAAGTTTAGAATAGGCTTTTCTTATTGATTGAACAATCTTGAGAATCAAATGCAGATGCAATGCCAGTTCTTATGCAAGCGTGCCGGCCTTCATACTGCTCAATGGCTTCGGTTACATGCAGGGCCGTAACGAGACATTTTCAAATACTGTACTGAATACCGTAAATTTAGAATGCTTCAAATATTTCAGTCAAACTCTTAAAGGATTTATCCGGAGTTGGAACAAGTTTGCCTGATTTTTGCATGTTTGGGATGAAATACAGTCACTCTAGAGCAAAATCAAGGCAAAAGGATGCGTTTTGAGAAAGTTTGATAATATCACGTTAGCCTCGTTAGCCATATCAGCTATGCAATATGAAAGATGCGGGCATCGTTTTTCGGCGGTTACACACATTTCAAAAACACACCATTTTAAAGTCTTGCACAGCTCAAAACAACGTCACACTTACCTCGTAATATGTTGAGGGTATCCACACATAAACCAAAGTGTCCAAAGTCCTTCATGTATTCTTGAAAGGTCTGCAGAATGTGTTTTGTGAAGCTACTACCTTGAGAATATCTAAATTACGGCCAAGACAACTATTTGACACTAAAGTCCACCAAGTAGATTGCCGAGTGCGTCGCACCATCAGCTGTGGTTACTCGCTATGGAAATAATCATAGCTGATGGTGCGACGCACTCGGCAATCTACTTGGTGGGCTTTAGTGTCAAATAGTTGTCTTGACCGTAATTTAGATATTCTCAAGGTAGTAGCTTCACAAAACACATTCTGCAGACCTTTCAAGAACACATGAAGGACTTTGGACATTTTGGTTTATGTGTGGATACCCTCAACATATTACGAGGTAAGTGTGACGTTGTTTTGAGCTGTGCAAGACTTTAAAATGTTGTGTTTTTGAAATGTGTGTAACCGCCGAAAAACGATGCCCGCATCTTTCATATTGCATAGCTGATATGGCTAACGAGGCTAACGTGATATTATCAAACTTTCTCAAAACGCATCCTTTTGCCTTGATTTTGCTCTAGAGTGACTGTATTTCATCCCAAACATGCAAAAATCAGGCAAACTTGTTCCAACTCTGGATAAATCCTTTAAGTTTCTATTCATTAATCATAGCCTTGAGGATAAATGGGGGTGGTGTATACAGTCTGAATGTATCATTGTCGATCATATATCGATTTTCATTACACAAACTGTAGACACATTTTACATTTCTGAAAGAAATACAGAGGACATGACCTCTGTGTCCTCAATGGTAGTTACGGCCATGGTTACATTCTGAATTAACTCCATTTAATTCCACATAAAACTTAATTTCGCTTTAAAAACATCATGTAAGCACTTACCAATCCAATTCAGAATTAAGTTTATTCTGAATTAAACTTAATTCTGAAAATAGTGGGTCGTTTATTCCTCTTTTTATTCCAAATAATTGTATTCCTCTACCTTATAAACTCAATATATTGTCAGGCTGTCAGTCATACTCATGGAGTTGCAAGATATGATATTAAAGTGCATCAAGGTCAACAGAGATGGGTGGTACCTCTCTTGCTCAAATTTAACACTTGGGTTCAAACAAGGAGAACAAACAAAGCTATTATGCTGTAATTGTTTATACTGAGATAACCGTCAGAAGGTAAAAACCACATGATCACCTCAAGTGAACTGTGTTGTTTTCATGGCAAAAGGAAAAGGATAGCGAGCGCTCAAAGTCTTCTCTCCAGATAGAAGGGGTGCATCTAGTTAATTTTGTTAAGGCTTCACAGAAAGAATCCAAAGCACTCTCCTTTGAGTCAAGGTTGTAGTTATATTAAAAACCCTTTATTCTACATTGGGGTATACAAACTTAAAAGCGCAAACCGGTTTCAGACATCTGGCCTTCGTCAGGGAGTGGTTAAAACTCAAGTGGGTAACACAGGTAAGTAAACACTTGGGTTCACATGGGTATGGGGACGTACACAGTTCACACATTCAATATACTGTAAAGAAATAAAGAGATGAGAAGTTAGATATGACATGTTGTCTTACATAAAACATCATATGCAGAGTCAAAAGGTGTTATAAAAAGGTCTAAAATCTATTTCCATGGGGGTTACATGGGTATGGGGACGTACACAACACACATTCAATATACTGTAAAGAAATAAAGAGAAGAGATAGTTAGTAGTATATGTTAGTAGTATCTCTGATGGTCTAACATGAAACATCATATGCAGTCAAAATGTGTTATAAAAAAGGCCTAAAATCTATTTCCTCATTTAAACCTGGGTAGTTGAGGGCATCCAAATTATGAATCCATCCTCTCTTTGTAGTAGTTTTTTTAAGTCAGTCCCCACCTCTTACTGGTTTTTCAACAAATTCAATTGCTTCTACCTTAAGAAGACGGTCGTTCTTATTGTGATGGGTGAAAAAGTGGCGTGCCATGGGGTAATCATTGTTATTGTTCTTATGGCCTATTTATGCACAGCCACTGGTGCTTCCTATGTACAGTTGCATGGGCAGGTGAGGCGATACACTACCAAAGTGGTGTTACAATTAATGAAGTAGCCTATTTGATTTTATGCACTCTATTTGTCTTAAAGTCTTTGAATTCTTTCTTTTGTAGGTTATACACTCACTGATTACAAGCTGACTGTAGGCATTTGTATGTGCCCTTGGGAGGTTCAAGCCAGTTGTTTTCCTTCTTGGCGGGTAGATAGCTGTGTGACAGTTTGTCTCTCAGACTAGGGGCTCTCTTGTAACAGAAGGTTGGTTGGTCTTTAAAAACATCCCTTAGGGCTGCGTCACTCCTAAGGATATCCCAATTTGACTTGATGATGCTCTTGATCCGATTGCTTTGATTACTGTACTGCATTATGAATCTGGTGTTGGATGATGTCTGGTTTCTCTTCTTTGAGGGTTGAAGGAGCTGTGTGAGGCCCGTTGCTGATGCTTTTTTTCTGTGCTTTTGTGATGATCGAGTTCTTGTAGGACCTATTGTGAAAGCGTGTGCTCATAATTTCTGCCTGGGTGGTGTAGTCAGTGTCCTTGTCAAATATTCTTCTTATTCTCTGAAATTGTCCGTATGGTATGTTATTCTGAAGCCGTTTTTGATGGAATAAATCAAAATGTAACAGGGAGTTTCGGTCAGTGGGTTTTCTGTACAATGTGGTATGAAGACTATTGTCTCTGTCTTTATAGATGGTTAGATCCAGGAAGTTGATTTTCTCTCTTGAGTATTCTAGTGACAGTTTGATGTTCTTGTTGGCATTGTTGATGTATTGGTAAAAGTTAGGTATTGGTAAACTATTGGTAAAAGTAAGGCAGTGGTTCTTAACCTGGGGAGTGGGCACGTCCTAGGGGTGTGCCAGAGATTTCAGGGGGTGCGTGGAATTTTGTTTGTGTTGAGGTTGTGACCAAAATTCTGCTTCCAAACATTATAATTAGGCCAAATCAAGACCAAATTAAAACATGTTTGGACCTAATGTAAAGTAATTAAAGTATTGATTCATGTCTAAAGCAAGAATCATTGTAATTATTCACTTAAATCATTAATTAGTGCGTACACACGTGTAGACATTTGGGTTGGGGGTGCGCGGCTTGTCTTGGGCACAGGTTACGGGGTGCTAAAAGAAAAAAAGGTTTAAGAACCACTGAAGTAAGGTAGGCCTATTGGTAAATGTCCTCTCTAAGCTGCCCTTGAACAGGATCAGTAAATCATCAATGAACTTGCAGTACTGTATAGTTTTATGTGTCCAGTAAATGCATTTCTGGCACTGTTAAAAACATATTCTGATTCCCTAGGTATATGCATGCATATTCTGGGGCAAAGCTGGCTCCCCTGCTGGTTCCTTTGCATTGTCTATACAATTGGTCTTGAAAAAGGAAGACATTGGCTATGTCAGAAATTACACACTTTTGTCAGGGCACTGACAGTCAGTCAGTGCACCGTGCACACAGTGCACTGAGGTCTTCAGTGCATAGTGTCCTGGTAAAATTTGAGCACTATGCACCTTTGCCCTCACTGGAAGTGACGGCTGAGCATGACATTAGCTCGCAAAAAAATAAGTTGGCTCCTGTTTTCAATGCACAGCGTCCGGTGCTTGTATTTCCATGTCTTTCACCCCAAAGGACAACAATCACACATACTGACTGTTGACCAAACTCTTCTACTGAACTGAATGCCACATTGTCAACATGGCCGCCGTTTAGTGCGTGCAGTGTCCATAGGGTGACCAGCTGTCCGGACTTCGGCCGGATAACCCCGCCCCTTAACTTTCTAACCTAGCGTCCTCGCGCGCACCCATTGCTTCGACTTGCCGAATCCCCGCCTCCGTGGAGAAAACAGTGAAGTTGGCATTCTAAACTGTAGGCAGAAATCAGTGAACATCGCTGCCATCTTACCTCAGACTAACTCAGCTTCCAACAATAGTTTTACTTGTAAAACAATAGCCTATTTTTGGGGGGAAGGATTTTCGCATTTCATTACCTCACTCCGATAAAGGAGTCATCAGTACCACTAACTTAATATTGTATCAGAGACGGCAGGTTACGATAGACAAATCCTTCCGTTGTTGTCTGTGTAGGCTATTTCATATATTTTTTTTAAATGTATTTTGGGTAGCCATGCATTCGTAGGCCTAATAGCCAACAATTAATTTGATCTACTTTACTCAAAGTTGGTCAGAAGTCTGTTTATCAGCGGTGTTTTAAGGGAGGCAAACCGCTTCTGTCAACCTTTTTTTTCATGCAGACGCTGGATAACCAACAACACGAGCTCAAAATACAGACAGCGCCCGTGCAGAAAGACGTTTCTTTGCCCTGTTTGTAACGTTGTGAGAACCCTCGGTGTAAAGGCATTTAGCGGACAAACTTAGTTGCACTATGCCACCAGTGCAGGGAAAAATAGACAATAATATAGTTAGGCTACCTTATTTAACTTTCATAGCCTACAGTCAGTTAATGAACTTCATATAGGGCTATTGCACGGAGATTTCCCCGACATAAGGCGACAGCAATTCAGTTAATTCGCTGGGCGAAGTGTGGGGTTATATCTGGAGTAACCTGGCGGCCACAGATATCGGAAACGCGACCGAAAGTCAAGGTCTAGTTTGCGTCAATGACGTTGCCTCGCATCTCGAGGCCATAAGCAAAAGGCTAGGAGGAAAGGAAAGACAAAGAGAGGGACCCACGGACGTCGTGAACAGGTCGTAAAAACGGACCGATGGCCACCCTAAGTGTCCATCATTCAAGCACTGCATTTTTCCGCCATTGTTAGGGGATCATCCTGGCACTTTCAGTGCACTGGCTCAAGTGAAATTTTCAGCGTGAGCGCCCTAGGCACTGAAAAACAGTGCACAAGTGCGGCATTTGAGACACAGCCATTGTTCTTAAGCACCCACTCGGTCAGTTCCATCAGAAAGTCAGTAGGTGGCGTTGTCTGACAGGTAGTGACTGACAGCTCTCAAGCCCTCTGAATGTTCAATATTTGTGTATAAAGCTTTGACGTCCATAGTCACTAGAAAGTCCCAATCTGTGTCCTGAATTGCATTGATTTTTTCAGGACATCTGTGATGTCTCGTACATATGATGGCAGTTCTAGTAGGCCTACGTATGGTTTAAGGAACTAGTCTATGAATTCAGCTGCCGCTTCTGTCAAGCTTCCATTCGCGGCCACTATGGGCCTGCCTGGGGGGGTATCTTTGGGGTCTTTGTGAACTTCAGGCAGCATATAAAATGTGGGGATTTTGGGATGCTCGCAGTGTAAGAAATTGTATTCTTTCTTGTCTATCCAGCCATTTTCTTTCACGTTCTGGAGTATACGTAGCTGTCAATTCCTTTTCCATGTCTGCTAAGGGGTTGCGGTCAAGTTTTGCGTAGAATGCCTGTTCCTGTAGCTGCCGGTGCGCTTCTGAAACATATTTTTCATAATGCCACACGACCAATCCTCCGCCTTTGTCCGCTTTTTTAATAACTAAATCTTTGTTGCACTCCAGTTCCCGCAATGCCGTGCGCTCTGACTGTGTTAGGTTGTTGTGCCAAGGAGTGAGAGTGTTTTCAAAGAGTTTGTGTATGTCAAAATCTACTTTCTTAATAAATGCTTGTAATTTCGAGTTATTGCTCAAGGGGCGAAATGTGGACTTGGGTTTGAAAACTCTCCTGGGTGTCTGTGTGGACTGCGTAGTTTGTGGCTGTTGTGAATACCAGGCTTTCAAATGCAGATTCCTATAAAATCTGAATAATTAAATTTTTGTTTGGAAGAGGTTGGTGCTGTGTGTGGGGACAAACGATAGGTCTTTAGAGACAGTACCTGGATTTGGGCATGGGTGAGGTCAATTGGGGACAGATTAATCACTGAGATAGCGCCTAGGTCGTAAACCCAGTCTGGGTGGTCCTGGTGTTCTCTGCTGTCTCCCCCTGCCTCTTCTTCCTCTTTACTCTGTGGGTTTTGCGCGTTGAGGGTTTGCTGGAAGGCGGGGCCACTCTTCCTCCAAAAAAGAACGTGTTTGATTTTGGGTTTGATGTGCTGGTGGTGGTAAATTGTGTTCATCATCACTGCTTGTCAAATTAAACGACACTGTTCTTTCTCTAGAGGTAGAAGTGTAGCAATGGTAGGTGAGCACGCGTCTTGGTCCCTTTTTCCATAGATCTTGTCTGTGCTGTAATCCCCTTCGTCTCTCTTCATAAGGAAATAGATTTTAGGCCCTTTTACAACACCTTTTGACTCTGCATATGATGTTTTATGTAAGACAACCTGTCATATCTAACTTATCTCATCTCTTTATTTCTTTACAGTGTATTGAATGTGTGAACTGTACGTCCCCATACCATGTGACCCCCAAAAGTTTACTTACCAGTGTTACCCAGGTACCTGAGTTTTAACCACGCCCTGACCAGACCAGACGGCTGAAACTGGTCAGCTTTTTTAAGTTTGTTTACCCCAATGTAGAATAAAGGGTTTTTATTATAACTTCAACCTTGACTCGAAGGAGAGTGCTTTGGATTCAGTCATCTTTCTGTGTTGTATTTATGTTTCTACATTAAATTTAGCTGACACAGTGAATGTGACTTACAAAGAAGTATTAACCGAGGTCATCCCTGTGCGGTCCGCTACTCCGGGCTAAAACGTGTAACCTCTCCTCCACAGTTCAGCATGGGAGGCACTGGTATGACAGCACTGGGCCAAAGGTTTGGCTGATGGGGCACCTAAGTCTCCACCCCTTCTGGGCGGCTCATGGGGCTGGGAACGCAACAACTTTTGACTGGGCTGTAATGGACTGATCAAAGCTATTTTCCGATCCACCTCGCGGATCCCCGTCGATCACACATATGCTGTGTCTAAGAATTAATAACAACCAATGGTGTGCTTGTTGACCTCACTTGGAAAGCGATTTTTGAGTTGTGTGCGTGCAAAAATATGTAATTATTTGGACTACACAACAGACGTCGCATGTCCAACGTGCAGCCACGTAAGCCGCGGTGCAGCGGTAGGGTTGGCTGTGCCTCGGTTCACGTCAGCACGTGTAGTCCCTAACACAGTTTTGCACAAAAGCTAAAATAACGTTTCTTGCGTGTCGAAAATGAGTGATCTTACGACGCAAATCCAAACCTTTCAAATTCACTGTCATCATATGTGAAATCTGGAGCACATGCCAAACGGGATAAGGATTTAGCTTGACTCGCTCCTTTAACTCTCATTCAAAATTTGGAGAGCTCCAGCCCCACGGATCGGAAGTAGAAGGGCGTGACTTAGGTGCCCCATAGAGGCTGAGGCTTCAGGACTGAGGTTTACTTCTAACTAACTCTAACTCTAATGTCGCCCACCTCAGCTAAATGTCATCTGTTACACTCAACCCCATCCGGTTATGGCCTTGTGTCAATGTAGCCGAGGTCAACCTGCACACTCAAAGCCACTTTGGGCTCAAACTCGTGACGTGACCTCTCAGATATTTAAAGGATAACTGCGGTATTTTCAACATTAAGCCCCATTTCCGAGTCGTCTGCAACGTTCTAGAACTCCCCTCACTGTTTTTTTGATGTTCACTGCTGTCTCGGCTATTTGATTCATCCCAACCTGCTTCAGAAAGTCACCTGCATGTCCAACCAGGTCCCTAAAAGCACCAAAAACGAACATTTTCATAAACATCAACTCACCGGAGTACCTTAAGCCATGAGAGGCCGTGGGTTGTTCTCAATTGATAACGACCAAGGGGAGTGGGGCACGACGTGAAGCGGAGTGCCGTAAACGTCACCTTGCCCGTTATCAATTGAGCACAACCCACAGACTCAAGTGGCTTATGGCTTATCTAACACTGTTACACTTAATCGCTGACCAAATTTCTTTAAAAACGCTTTAATAACAATGAATTTGTTCCGTTGCAGTTGAGGAAGTGTTTGTGGTTACCCCGGCAACGTTACTCGGTGAGCATGCGTGCATCGCGCTGCCAGACACACACTCGCTACAAGGAGCCGGTCCAAGGAGCTGGCCATGACCTTCAGATCAAAGACGGTAGATAAGTGGTCTGCTGAGGATGCCCAAGCCATGCTGGATGAGTATCACCTCGAAGTCAGTGTGAAAGGAAGAGCCGCTGCCCCTGCTCCTGCCCCTGCCTCTGCCCTTGCCTCTGCTGTGCATGTCAACGCCGCCGGCCTGCTGGACGCCGAGATGCCGTCGTCCTTCCAGCAGCACTCCACTGCAGCCAAACACAGTGACTCCTCTGCCCTGGATCGGGTCATCTCTGTGCTCGAGAAAGTTTTGCTGGACAAGTCAGCGCATGCCCAGTCCCTTCCACATAGACACTTTAGGCCCAAGTTCCCCAGAATCAATGGCCTGACCAGCCTACCATGTACTGTCTGTGGAGATGCTACTCACACTGCATTGACTCACTGCCGTAACAACAATCTCTGCTTCCAGTGCCACTCTCCTGACCACCCGAGACACAAATGCCCTCTGCTGAAGCCTGCTGAGTCGGGAAACTGATGGGTCTGCGTCCAGGGGAGGACGATGCAGATCCTGTTCACTCACCTCCCAGTGAAGATGACTACGAGTCCACATACACGTCCATTCAGTCCACACATTCCACTGACAAAACAGTCATTTTTCAAGGTCAGCACAGAGTCCAGAAGTCTGACAGTCTATTCTACACTGATGTATTGGCAGGAAATGTTCCTCTGAGAGCAATGGTAGACAGTGGATCCATGGCGTGTACGTTAAGTGAAGCAGCAGAGGCACGCCTTCTCCAGTGCAACAATAACATCAGAAAGTGCCCCGCTGACGACATCATAATTGTTGGATGCGGGGGTCACCAAGTTTCACCCACAGCAGTGTATGATGTGGATGTAGTCGCATATGACTGTAAAATGGTCATTCCAATGCTGGTTGTCCCTGGGCAGACGGATGACATGATTCTAGGCAGCAATGCCATCAAGAAGATCTTGCAGCTAATGAAAACGAGTGATAGCTACTGGCGACTCCTGTCCACGCCTGCAGACAGCGACAATGAGGACTGTCACCACTTCCTTTCTCTCCTCTCCAACACGGTGAGATGGAAGGGTGACACAGTTCCAGACAAGATTGGCACATTGAAGCTGCAAAAGTGCATTGTCCTACAGCCGCAGAGCGAACATCTTACCTGGGGCAGACTGCCTGCATCAGCTAGCCTAGAAATCTAGACGCCCCTAGCGACCGCAAATTGAATTTGCTCCCGGGGGCAGTCTAGCGGACCCCGGTCGTTTTGCGAGGCTGAAAGTTATCCGATGACAGGGCCGGGCTACCTAGTAAACAGGAAACTTTCTAAGAAGAAGCATGGTGTCCGTCCGTGCTACGTACAGCACGAAAGTGTTTACTTAATTTAAAAAGCCTGGATGATAATACATTTCGTGGCTGACATGGATTGATGTAATAATACACCATGAACTTATGGGGCACAAATAGATCTCAACACATTACCATTTGATCATTCGATGTTTTAAACTAACTCGGTAAGCTAAGTTGAGCATTTTACAGAACCAGATAGTCACACGTTATTATCAGACCACTACTGTAGGTGTAGAATGAAATTGCTGCCCCAATTTCTAACAAGACACATGCCATTAAAAACGAGACATTTGGGAGCTTTGGAAGTCTTTGAGTAGCTTACTAAATAGATGGGAATGACACCGAGTCTACCAAGCTAGTGGCTAGCTAACCTGTCGTCAACAACACAGACCTAGGTATCCGGGTTAGGGTTAGTCTTAGAAAAAAAAACTAGGGTTAGAAACAAAAAACTAACATCAAAAAGATAACTAGCTCCGTTATATGGCGGTGGGATCGATAGTCTGGCTAGTGGGAGCGAGCTGACCGGGGAGCGTCCTGCGTTGGGAGCGACAATCCGGGAAAGTTATGGGTAGCTGGCTAGCCGAACATGCCATGTTGACAACAATCATAAATATAACCATTTAACAAGCCCCAAATTGCTCGACATTTTGCTGATTGATCAAGGAGGGTCATGTGGTTGAAAACGAGGCATTTTTGAACTGTATAAGTGAAAACACGATTTATTAGGAAACTTGTTTGTGGCTGTGGTCATCACACGAATTCACTGCTACGACGGCTGGAAGTTGCCGCTTCACCTACAAAGAGGCCCTCGCTAGTGGCTAGCTAACCTGTCGTCAATAGCAGAGCTAGGTATCCAGCCTTGTATTATATGCCTGTCCCAAATTCTAATAAGATCCATGTCATTAAAAACGAGACATTTGGGAGCTTTGAAAGTCTGTAAGTCGCTTACTAAATAGATGGGAATGACACCTGGTCTACCGACCTAGCGGCTAGCCATGTATTAGTTATGGGTATACAGCTAGCTAGCTAACACCGAACATGCCATGTTGACAACAATCATAAATATAACCATTTAACAAGCCCCAAATTGCTCGACATTTCGCTGATTGATCAAGGAGGGCCATGTGGTTGAAAACGATGCATTTTTGAACTGTATAAGTGAACACACGATTTATTAGGAAACTTGTTTGTGGCTGTGGTCATCACACGAATTCACTGCTACGACGGCTCGAAATTGCCGCTTCAACTACAAAGGGGCGTGTCGCGTGTACGAGACAGCTGTGACGTTACACAGAAGTGTGTGGGGATTGGTTGTTTGCCATCCAATTGCGTGACGTTGAGTGCTGAAGCAACCGTTTATCCCGCCCACACTGCTGCCCAGCTCTCCTAGACCCTGGTACAGCTTTTTGCTGTACGGGTCTGGCTGCGCTAGGCTATGCATCAGCGCCTGTTTCAGTGGGCAGTACTGTGATAGTTGAGCCAACCACAGCAAGATGTAAGCCCAGTAAAGTCCTCGTGGGCAGAGTAGTGACACCTATGTGGGGTGACAGGTGGCTGCCAATGAAGCTTGTCAATCCCACTACTGAACAGATTGTGCTGAAGAAAAATGTGAAAGTAGCAGATGTGTTTCCCTGCATGGCCACTGAAGATTTGTCGCTGCCCCTCACCATTCAGTCCTCCCCCCAGTCCCTGTCTGCTGCCCAGCCTCCCATGTCGAAGGAAGAGATCAGTAGTGCACTGGCAGAGATTGGCCTTCAGGACCTGGATCTGGACGCGTGTGAGGTGTCTGACCAATGGAGAGAGAGGCTCTTTCACATCATCCAGAGGTACGAGACCATCTTTTCACGGCATAAGCTGGACTGTGGCGAAGCATCAGGGTTCGAGCACAAGATACACCTGGTCGATGAGAGGCCGTTCCGTCTGCCCTATCGGAGAGTACCACCCAATCACTATGAGAAGCTGAGAACCGCCATCAGTGATATGGAAGAGAAGGGGATCATTCGGAAGTCCACCAGTGAATATGCCTCCCCGTTGGTCTTGGTGTGGAAGAAGAATGGCGATGTTCGAATCTGCACAGACTTCAGGTGCCTCAATGCAAGAACCTTGAAAGACGCACACCCACTGCCTCACCAGACTGACGCCCTGGCTGCACTTGGTGGCAACGCCTACTTTTCGACCATGGACTTGACATCGGGGTTCTACAACGTGCCCCTGTGCGAGGACCATAGGAAATACACCGCCTTCTCCTCTCCCTTCGGTCTGCATGAGTACAACCGGATGCCTCAAGGCCTGTCGAACAGCCCAGCCACCTTCATGCGTATGATGATGTCCATCTTCGGTGACGAGAACTTCACCAGCTTGTTATGCTACCTGGATGACGTGATGGTCTTCGCCCCCTCAGAGCAGTTGGCGCTGGAGCGTCTGGAGATGGTCTTCTCTCGCCTAAGACACAACAACCTGAAGTTGGCCCCCAAAAAGTGTCACCTCATGAGAAAAACTGTGAGATTCCTTGGCCATGTCATATCCGAGGCGGGAGTGCAGACGGACCCTGCAAAAGTCGAGGCAATCAGCCAGATTCAAGTGTCAGACCTGATGGACTCTGATGGCGTCACTCCCTCCCAGAAGAAGATCCGCTCCTTTTTGGGCATGGCGCTCTACTACCAGCACTTCATTGAAGACTGCTCAGCTAAAGCCAGGCCACTTTTCAAACTTCTCTCAGAACAGAAGGCTGACAGTAAAGTCCACAGAGGTAGGAGGCCAAAGAAGAAACGCCATAGCTATGTGAAGCTCAAGCCGGATGACTGGACACCAGAGTGCAACACTGCCTTCGAGGCCCTGAAACATGACCTGTCACACGCTGTGACGCTGTCCCACCCTGACTTCGGGAGACCTTTCATCTTGGCAGTCGACGCTTCATTTGATGGGATCGGTGCAGTTCTCTCCCAGCTGCTACCCGGTGAAGACATCGCTAGGCCTGTTGCCTTTGCCAGCAAGACTCTGTCCCATGCCCAGCTGAACTACCCTGCCCATAGACTCGAGTTTCTAGCTTTGAAGTGGGCCATCTGCGACAAGTTTTCTCACTGGCTGAAAGGGGTCCATTTCACGGCATGGACAGATAACAACCCCCTCACCTATGTCCTGACCAAGCCCAAGCTAGATGCCTGTGAACAGAGGTGGGTGGCACAGCTCGCAGCATACGACTTTGATCTGAAGTACATACCTGGTCCCAAGAACATTGTCGCTGACGCCCTAAGTCGGGAGCCGTTCGTCAGTCACCGTCTGGTGAGGGAGCCCTACCTATCGCTGCTGGATGTCACAAGTGGAGTCGTCAGGACTGGAGTGCAGGATGCCTTGCGCCTCACCACGAACTGCCAAAGCGTTGAAGTCCCAGATGGTCGTGCTGATGCTGTGTTGTGTCCTGGCCAGGACCTCCATCCGCCAACTGGTGGATCCTTCAGCTCGGAGGAGGTGTCTGCAGTGATGGCTGCTCATCAGGCTGGTGGTGTCTCACAGCTGCTGTGCCCGGACGCTGAGTCACTACAACTGCCGGACGAAGACCCGTCCATCGTCATCCCCCAGAGTAAACTACACAACCTGCAGCAATAAGACCACGTAATCAGCAGAGCCCTCTTCTATGTTCAGCGGCATAAGCGTCCAGATGCACGCAAGAGAGCAACCGAGTCCAGCTGTGTCCTCCGGCTGCTGAAACATTGGAAGAAGCTGAAAGTTCAAGATGGAATCCTCTATCGAGTCAGGAGAGACCGACACAAGATTTTTCAGTTTGTTATCCCTGACGCTTTGAAACAGCAAGTCCTCCACGGTGTCCACGACGCTGCTGGTCACCAGGGCCGGGCTAGGACCCTCTCTCTGGCCTCTGAGCGATTTTTCTGGACAGGCATGCAGAGAGACATCATGAACCATGTGCAGCGCTGTCAGAGATGCGTTGTGGGCAAGACCCCTGAGCCTGACGCCAGAGCCCCTCTGGAGAGCGTCCGCACATCAGCACCCATGGAGCTGGTGTGTATTGATTTTTGGACGGCTGAGCTTAACGACAAGAAGACAGTCGACATACTTGTCGTGACAGATCATTTTTCAAAGTTGGCCCTCGCCTTCCCTTGCCGTAACCAGTCTGCCAAACAGGTTGCCCGCTGTCTATGGGACAATTTTTTTTGCATCTATGGGTTCCCCCAAAGAATCCACTCAGACCAGGGAGCTAACTTTGAAAGTCGGCTTCTGAAGGATCTACTAGAGATGGCAGGTGTGCACAAATCCCATACGACTCCGTACCACCCTATGGGCAACGGCATCACAGAAAGGTTTAACAGGACGCTAGGTGGCATGATCAGGGCCCTGCCTCCAATAGCCAAGTCCAGATGGCCGCAAATGCTGCAGACTTCGGGCCTCATTTATAACGGGTGCGTACGCACAAAAGACTGCGCACGCCAAGTTCACCGCAAGGTTTGGTATTTATAGAAAAAGAACTTGGCGGTAAACATGCGCAGCTCCACGCAAAGTTTGACCCATGCGTAGGCACTGAACAAAAGACCAAACGCGGAAAGCGCGACCTCGTGAGGTAGCTGGAAGAACGACCCGAAATTGGTTGAAGAAAAAAATCAAAGGTCACGTGTCACGATAGCCACTTTAACATTAGTTAATCCAGTTCGCAACGAAAACACGGTTGTTTGTTGTTTGGTAATGGTGGAAAATAATAAGTAGGCCTACCTGGCCTATCCATTGCCACATGCATGTAATAGACGCTTCAAATTGTACGTTTAGGATAGGCCTACGTTACATTTGGAAATACCCTACATTATATTAACAATAACCACGGACCTTTCCAGTATCGGGCTATAATCGTATCGGTAGGCTATAAAGTGTTCCGAGTCTGCAAGGAATTACGTCAACATTTAAGCCAGTTGCAGAATCATCTGCTCGAGACCCAAGTGCATCTGTAATGGTTGATTTTCTCAGCCATACAGGCAAGCGCAAGTGCCATACTAATGGACAGCTTCGTTTCTCTTGTTGCATGTCATTTCTTTTCCATGCGGTTATTCGTCATCAAAGCAGAGGTGTGCATTTGACAGCTGGTCTTATACACTGATAATGTACGTTTATAATACACACATTTAATAAATACAGACTAGAAAATGCCCATATGTCATGCTGTCTGTGGATATGTCGATCGACAGTTGGGGCGTCGCTTTGAACTGAAAGCAGACAGCTGCGTGCAGTGACCAACGGCAATTGTTGAAAAAAGTTTAAACCCGGTGCATAGGAGGTGCGATGAGACAGCGAATAGATTTTCTACCGGTGAATTTCACATGGGGACATGCCATGTGAGATGTTTCTTTGACGCAGCTATTTTTCCCTTTGTTCACAACTCAATTAATACTAGCCTACATGTCCNTGACTTGGTAGGTTCATGTCCATGCCATCCTTATTTTATTTATTTTTTACTTCTGGTATAGCGTGATTTTTGTCAACATAACCATCCACATGCTGCAATTCAAGGTTTTATTTTTGTAGCCTACGACTTCCCAAACTTAACCGCTCCACTTTGCCCAACGTTCTCTAGGCCTATCTAATAAAACTGTTTGCTCCACATGTGGTAAAAAGGCTATCTCGTCTGCTTTCCGCACGCCGTCCACAGATATAAATATTCATTTTGGGCGTTTCACTGAATATTCATAGATAATTATGGGTGTGTCCACAGGTGCGCACATTTGCCGCAACTTCAGAGTCAGTTGGGATTTATAAAGGGAAATCAACGTGGAACGTGCGTGCGCCATGCTTTATAAATCTGAATATTTTCTTGCGCACGCACATTCTGAGTTTCCTGCGTGCGCCATCTTTTGGCGCATTTCTTCCGCAAAGTTTTATAAATGAGGCCCATGGACTTTTTGCTACAATTCCACAGTACACGAGACAACAGGCTTTGCGCCATTTCACCTGATGTTTGGGCGGACCCCACGGTTGCCTGTTGACGTCATGTTCCACCATGTCCTAAAAGACACCAATGTTGTCAGCTGCCACGAGTTTGTGCACCGTCTTAGAAGGGACCTCTCCGACGCAGCCCTAGTTGCTCAAAGAAATGCCAGTAAGCAGCAAGACCGCCACGTGATCTACAACCGAAAGGTCAGAGGACAGCCTCTAGCAGTGGGAGACAGGGTCTTGCTGGCGAATCGTGGGATCACTGGGAAGAGGAAGATCGCTGACCGGTGGGACTCAACGCCTTACGACGTTGTGTCAGTCAGATCCCCAATCAATGTCTACAGAATCAGAGACGGTGTCACAGGGAAGGAGAAAGTCGTGCACAGAAACCTGCTACTCCCAGTCGATTTCCTGATGTGTGCCGATCAAGAAGATTCTGTGTCGCTTGGAGGCTCACAGTCTGCCGTGTCCTGCAAGAGTGCTCAGAGCCCCGCTACCGTAGCCAGCCCGGAGGCTGTTCAGAGGCGCACCATGGACTGGCTCATGCAGTCGCCTAGTCAAGCAAGTCAAGCAGATATGGAGGATGGGACCCCCCCAGATGAGACTGCTGTCGAGCAGGCCCTGCTAACGAGTGTGGATGACGCCCAGTCCGATGTGCTGCCGGACGATGCTTCCATGGACTCAGTGGCACTCCAGACTCTGTCACATTCTTCTCACATACAGCCTTCCACTGATTCAGTCCACGTCACACATACACCTACTGATACCTGCCTTCCTCCTTCTGACACTACTGATTCTAGTGAGACTAGGCCAGAACATGTCGGCCTTACGTGTCCTCAGAGTAGTCAAGCTCCTTTGGTTACGACAAGGTGTGGGAGAAGCGTTAGGCACCCACGTCGGCTTATTTGTGAGATGTCTAGCCAAAGGCTCTTGGGATTTGCAGGGCCTCTCATAGGATCTGTTTTTGGTTTCAATAACTCTAGCACTCACAGGAGTGCTGTACAGACAGTCTGATTCTGTCCTCCTCTCTCTCTTTCTCTTTTTCTGACCTGTCTGTCGTCTGAGACCAGACTTGAAGGTTATAACGATAGAGCCACGATATGTACGTCCGTGAGGTTGTAAGAGCCAGTTAATGGGGAATTCATGTAGAGTAATAATTTAGATTAAAAATGTTTAAAAATGCTTGATTTAATTTTGAGAAATTCATGATGATTATATATTTCTAGAATGCATATATAAGTTAGTATAAAAAGATAGATAAGAGCGTACTTTTATTGTGAAATGTAATTTTGGCTTCCACTACGTAATGCGTGATAATATTAATGCCCGTATGCACTTTGTAGGTCAGATTGCAGCTGGATACGGTGGAAGCAACACAGTTTTTTGACCGATCTGTACCGAGCCTTTTAATTTCATATGTAACTGTACTTTTTGAGTTATTTTACTAAACATCTTAAAAGAAAACTTGGTCTCAGTCGAGTGATTCAAATACTGGTTGTTGACAAGCTGCAAAGGTGGGACAACGAACTTTGGAGACATGATGTGCCACTACATTTAGTCAAAAAACTAGCTAATGGAGCCTCGTTGCCTGGATTGCATGGACAACGCGGCCGAGGGGAAAAGAAGCTTGCGCATCGCATCATTTGATGAATGATTCACCTGGAAAAGGTAACAAAAAAGCCTTCTATATCTTTGAGTATTGTGAAGAAAAGACGTCGTATGCACGAGTGAAGAAGCTCCGGCGAAAAGTAAAGTTTTAAACCTGTCGGTAAAATTCAAATGGAAACAGTTTAACTGTCTGAGACGACACGTGTGCTTATCAGTAAAGGATTTGGCCAATGTGGAGCTTTTGTGAATTCTGAACAGTTCGTTTGCACCCAGTTAATGAAGAAAGGCAACTTTGAAGTAAGTGCTTTAAACTTTGTGCCTGCTTACTGCACATTAACTCCGCGATAATTAAGATGGCTGATGGCGATACTGACACGCGTGGCGAGGATACATTGGAACAGGGAAGGGAGCGCAAGCTAACTGAGAAGGGAAAGGAGGAGAGATTACAGCGGTTCATAGGATTGAGAAGACGAACGTTAGCCACGCTAACCAGCCAAATTAAAGAGATAGAGACATTGAAGTGTGATGCTCAAAATGTGGAAAGGGTTCATCTTAAAATGGAGAGTGATTTTGCACAGTCTCTAAACGAGTTTAATAAGCTCAATTATGAAGTTTCTAGTCTGCTGTCTGAAGAGGAAAAAATTCAGGACCAAAATTATTGGTATGAACCGAAAATGGATCAGATAACAGGCTTCATGAAAGAAACTAAAAGATGGCTGGCAGAAGTGCATGATTCCACAGAGGAGGAAAATTTGCTCTTAGATATTCCTACTGAACAACTGATAAGTGTAGAAGATACTATTTTGCCCAGTGACAGCATTTCACAGATAGGGGCCAGGAATGTTGCAAAAGCACACTCCCAAGTAAGTAACACCTCCAACACCTCACGTGTATCGTCCACACGTGCCCGTCAGGAAGCAGAGCATGCCGCTCTAATGAAACGACAAGAAGCGCTGAAGAAAAAACAGGAGCTTGAATTCCAAGAAATAAAGAAACAACAGGAGATTATTAGAATTAAAGCTGAAAAAGAGGAATTAGAACTGGAGACAGCATTAGCTGAAAGTCAAGCAAAAATACAAGTGCTTAAAGAGTATGAGACACTGGAAGATGGCAGAGGGAGTCGCGTGTCAGTGCACAAATCAATAAGTGGGGGCATAAAGAAGGAAAGAGTTAGCATGTTGCTACCGCAACGCGCTACAACGAATGTTCCAACTCCAAGACCAGCGCAGCGCACTCGACTACCGCAACAGCCACAGCCAGTCTCAAATCAAGGTCCTAGAACACAAACAGGGAATGACATTGTGTCAGTCATGCAGAAGCAGAACGCAATTACTGAATTGCTAGTAAAGCAACAGCAGCTTTCACAGCTACCCACAAAAGACATTTCCGTGTTCAAAGGTGATGCATTTTAGTTCAAGTCCTTCATGAGGGCGTTTGAGCACGCAATAGAGCAGAAAACCAGCAATGATCAGGATAAGTTATACTTCTTGGAACAATTTACAGATGGTGAGCCCCAAGAGCTCGTTCGTAGTTGCGCTCACATGGCACCAAGTAAGGGCTACAAAGAAGCTAAGCGCCTTCTACATAAGCATTATGGAGATGAGCTTCGGATCGCCAGTGCGTACATGGAGAAAGCTCTCAAGTGGCCACAAGTGAAGGCAGATGATGGGAAAGCGTTGAGCGCTTACGCAATGTTCCTGATAGGATGTCGTAACTCAATGGAGGATATCGAATTCTTAGAAGAGATGGATAATCCTACCAATCTGCGCGCATTGATATCCAAACTGCCCTACAAAATGAAAGAACGTTGGCGAACAGAAGCTTTCGACCTCAAAGAACGACGTGGTCGCAGGGCCAGATTTACTGATTTGGTGAACTTCATAGACCGCCAAGCTAAGATAGCAGTCGATCCTCTCTTTGGTGATATATCGGATAGCCGCTCACCCGCAGCTACAAAGACGAACCAAAAAGGAAAGCAGCCTGTGAAGAAGGAGTTTCGTGGAAGCAGTTTTGCAACCAATGTTGTACCTGAAGGCAAAGAGCCTCAAGAAAAGACTGTCAAAGTCAAGCCTGCTAGCAGTGGAAAAGCGGTGAACGCCTTTGATAAACCCTGTCTGTTCTGTCAGCAGCCACACGCTCTTGCTGCTTGCAGTAAGATCAAAGGCCAGCCTCATCAAGAACGAGTGGAATTCCTGAAAACGAAGGGTCTATGTTTTGGATGCTTAATCCCTGGCCATCTCAGCAAATCCTGTAAGCGAAAACTAGAGTGCAAAGACTGTGGATTCAAGCACCCTGACATTCTGCACAAAGAGAAAGATGACAGTTCCGCCTCACCAAGAAAGAATGATGGCGCTACTGGTGAAGAGGTGCTAGCCGCTGAGGTTCCCATCACAAAGGAGTCTTGCGCCCTCACAGGGGCTGGAGAAGCTGAATGTGTGCTGTGGATAGTTCCGGTGAAAGTCAAGTCGAAGAATAGCGACCAGTACGTAGAAACGTACGCCTTTCTCGACCCGGGAAGCACGGCAACATTCTGCACGGAAGACCTGCAAAGGAAATTGAATGTGAAAGGGAAACCAACCAGAATACGTCTCAGCACCATGGGTCAAGATGCACCGGAGAACCAGAAGCTCATGGACAGTCAGGTTCTAACAGAGCTTAGAGTATGTGGGCTGGAGGACAGTATGTACGTCGAGTTGCCCAAGGTTTTTACTCACAGCAGCATACCTGTTCATGCCGGAAACATACCCAAGCAGTCGGATATCCAACAGTGGCCTTACCTGAGTGAAGTGCGCTTGCCAGAGCTAGAAGCGGATGTAGGCCTGCTTATTGGAGCGAACTGTGCAGGAGCAATGGAGCCCTGGCGCATCATTAACGGCCAAGATGGAGGTCCATACGCCCTCAAGACGACCATCGGCTGGGTGTTGAGTGGACCTGTAAGGAGAAATGAAACCGAGAATGAACCATCTCATGCATTCATGAACAGAATCTCGTTGTTGGAGATAGAGAACCTGTTGATCCAACAGTATAATGCTGACTTCCCGGAACGCAATTATGATGACAAGGAAGAGCTGTCTCAGGAGGACAAGCAGTTCTTGCGGTCTGTGGAAAGGACAACAGTCTTTGAGAATGGGCATTACTGTGTCGGATTGCCACTCCGAAATGAAAAGCTCCAGATGCCCAATAATCGTTGTGTGGCAGAGCAACGCATTGCGTCGTTGGAAAAGAAGCTCAAGAAGAATCCTGAGTTCTTCGAAGACTACAAGAAATTCATGGAAGCAATCATTACCAAGGGCTACGCGGTACAGGTTCCAACGCACCAACTGACCCGTGAGGACAACAGGGTGTTCTACATACCGCACCATGGGGTTTACCACCCAAAGAAAAAGAAGCTTCGGGTGGTATTTGATTGCACATCCTCCTACCAAGAACGGTGTCTGAATAGTGAGTTGCTCCAAGGGCCCGACCTTACCAACACCTTGGTCGGTGTCCTCCTCAGATTCCGCGAGGAGCCTGTAGCAGTGATGGCAGACATTGAGTCAATGTTCTACCAAGTTAATGTGCCAGAACATGATGCAGACTTACTCCGCTTTCTTTGGTGGCCCAACGGCAGATTGGACGAGCCCATGGAGGAATTCCGAATGGCAGTGCACCTTTTTGGAGCCACTTCTTCTCCAAGTGTGGCCTCATACGCACTGAGAAGAACTGCCGAGGATCACAGAGACACTGCATCTCCAGACGCGGTTCAGACAGTCCTGCGCCATTTCTACGTGGACGACTGCTTGAAAAGTGTAGCCACAGAAGATGATGCAGTGAGACTGGTCAAGGATCTTCAAGCTTTGTGCAGCAGTGGAGGGTTCACCTTAACAAAGTGGATGAGCAACAGCAGAAAGGTGCTATCGTCAATCCCTGCAGAGCACAGAGCCACTGAGGTCAGAGACCTGGACCTACGACACGACGCTCTACCAGTGGAAAGAACACTCGGTGTGCAGTGGGACACAGAATCCGATACTTTCATGTACAAAATAGAGCTGCAAGACAAGCCAGTGACCAGAAGAGGACTCTTGTCAATCGTAAACTCCATCTACGATCCTCTCGGC
Source organism: Engraulis encrasicolus (assembly GCF_034702125.1). Classification (NCBI taxonomy): domain Eukaryota; kingdom Metazoa; phylum Chordata; class Actinopteri; order Clupeiformes; family Engraulidae; genus Engraulis; species Engraulis encrasicolus. The sequence goes on along the minus strand of NC_085873.1, from coordinate 33,857,844 downwards.
TTTCTGGCGCCGGTTATCTTGCCTGCTAAACTTTTGTTGAAAGATCTCTGCAAGGAACAACTTGGCTGGGATGAAAACATTGATGGAAAGCATGCAGAAGAGTGGAGCAGATGGCTCGAAGATGTCTCTTACCTCTCCAACTTCCATGTGAGTAGATGTTTGAAACCCCCCAACTTCGGATGCACTACCTCAGCGCAGTTGCATCATTTTTCGGATGCCTCAGAGTACGCCTACGGCACTGTGTCTTACTTACTGCTGGAGAATGAGCATGGAGAGAAACATTGTGCTTTCCTTATGGGAAAATCAAGAGTCTCCCCGCTGAAGAAAGTCACAATCCCTAGGCTTGAGTTGACCGCAGCGGTTGTCGCAGTGAAGGTCGACAAGATGTTGCACGAAGAACTGCAAATTCCACTGCAACAATCTGTTTTCTGGACAGACAGCACTACGGTGCTCAGATACATCGACAGTGACACAGCACGTTTCAAAACGTTTGTTGCTAATAGAGTTTCGATGATCCGAGAAGCAACCAAACCTTCACAATGGATGTATGTCAGAACGAATGAAAATTCTGCAGATCAAGCCAGCAGAGGCCTGAAGGCGAAGAGCTTGGTCGAAGGAGGAATGTGGATAAGTGGACCAGACTTTCTGCTGAATGAAAAGGATTGGCCAGAACAGCCTGTGCGAAAGAAGGAAAGCCTAGAAGATGACCCGGAGGTCAAGACCACAGTCGCTGTTCACACGGTCACAGTTGAAGAAAGTATGGCACCAATGAACCAGCTACTTACCTATCATTCTGATTGGAACAAGTTGAAACGATCAGTGGCTTGGATTGAAAGGGTAAAGGATGCTCTGAGGGAGCGTAAAGAAGAACGCAAGGAGGCGTTAAGAACAATCAGCCAAACTGAAAACGACCCTGAAAAACAAAGAAAAAAGTTAGAACAACACATGAAAAGGTTTAAACCTGAAAAGACATTACTTACCTTGGATGACCTGGACGCTGCTGAAGCAGAAATAATAAAGTTCAGTCAAAGACAGCACTTTGAGGAAGAAATCGAAGTCCTGAGGAATGGAAGCCAGCTCAGTCATAAAGGTGTGCTGTATAAGCTTGACCCGATTCTTCAAGATGACACCTTGAGAGTAGGTGGAAGACTTAACAAGTCTGCTATGCCAGAAAGTGCCAAGCACCCAGTGATTCTTTCTAAGCACAGCAGAGTTGCCACTCTAATCTTGAGGGACATACATCAAAGAACAGGCCACTGCGGACGCAATTATGTGTTGGCTCAAATAAGGCAGAGATATTGGATTCCACAAGCCAATTCTGCAATCAGGAAGATCATCCGTAAATGCACGGTGTGCCGCCGGAGGACTGGCAAGGTTGGTGAGCAAAATATGGCAAGCTTGCCGGAAGATCGCCTCCTCCCAGACTAACCTCCTTTCACGAACACCGGCGTTGATTTCTTTGGCCCGTTTGAGGTTAAACGGGGCCGGGGTACCGTCAAGAGATACGGGGTAATGTTCACGTGCCTCACTCTCCGAGCCGTACACATCGAAGTTGCCGACAGCCTCGACACGGACTCCTGCATAAACGCCATTCGTCGTTTCATATGCAGGAGAGGCCAAGTTACCACCATGAGGTCCGACAATGGCACAAACTTTGTGGCGGCTGAACGAGAGCTAAAGGAAGCCATCCAACAGTTGGATAATGAAAGAATTGAGAGAGACCTGCAACCAAAGGGGATAAAGTGGATATTCAACAGCCCAGCTGCCTCCCACCAGGGTGGGGTTTGGGAAAGGCAAATTCGCACCGCGCGAAGAATCCTCAATTCCCTACTGAAAGATCAGGCAGTGAACGACGACTGTCTCCATACAGTAATGTGTGAAGTCGAGAGTATAATGAATGGCAGGCCACTCACAAGTGTTTCAGATGATGTCAATGACATAGAGCCTTTAACCCCGAACCATTTGCTGCTTCTGAAGGCTCAACCAATCCTGCCTCCAGGCGTCTTCAGCAAAGATGACACCTACACCCGAAGAAGATGGAAGCAAGTCCAATATCTCGCAGACTTATTCTGGGCCCGTTGGACACGCGAGTATCTTCCACTTCTTCAGGAGCGACAGAAATGGCTGAAGCCTAGAAGAAACTTCATGGCAGGCGATGTGGTGCTGTTGGTGGACAGTTCCTCCCCTCGCAACTCCTGGGTCATGGGGAAAGTAGTGGAGACACTGCCAGACTCGGGTGGAGCTGTGAGAAGAGTGAAAGTGAAGACCAAGACCAGCAGGCTGGAGCGTCCTGTGAACAAGCTATGCCTGCTTCAGGAAGCTACGCCTGAGGATTAATGAAGGACAAAAGTTGATAATTGTGGACATTCTTTGTTTAAGTATTTTGGCTCTTAATGTTTTAAGTTGATAATTGCTTAGTTTTCCAGCCTAACCAATTGGGGCCGGGTAATAATATAATATAATGTAAGTTAATGGGGAATTAATGTAGAGTAATAATTTAGATTAAAAATGTTTTAAAATGCTTGATTTCATTTTAAGAAATTCATGGTGATTATATTTTCTAGAATGCATATATAAAAAGATAGATAAAAGTGTACTTTTATTGTGAAATGTAATTTTGGCTTCCACTACGTAATGCGTGATAATATTAATGCCCGTATGCACTTTGTAGGTCAGATTGCAGCTGGATACGGTGGAAGCAACACAGTTTTTTGACCGATCTGTACCGAGCCTTTTAATTTCATATGTAACTGTACTTTTTGAGTTATTTTACTAAACATCTTAAAAGAAAACTTGGTCTCAGTCGAGTGATTCAAATACTGGTTGTTGACAAGCTGCAAAGGTGGGACAACGAACTTTGGAGACATGATGTGCCACTACAAGGTGTAAATGGCGTCTCTTTTACTCTGTGATAGGTATTGGGGTTGGTACCGCTCCATTCTTACACACTTCTTATGGAAGAATTTCTTATGTTGACTTCAGTACGTTAATGCTCGGGATCCACAGTCCTTTTTCTCTCCTGTACTCTATCTTTCTGTCTCTCTTATTTGTTTTTGCATTCTTCTGCATCATTCCTGTCTGGTGTACCATTTTTGCATAATTTTAGGGGGGTGTATGTAACAGAGTACATCTGCGTTCATTGTAAAATTATCATAAATGGTACGAGAGCGCCCTCTATTGGTAGCTCTCGTGAGTTGATAAGGTGGTACGTTGCGTGGCTACTTCAGAACACGCCTGGAGGATGTCACGGTAGGTTGCTTTCATGAGCAGTCTGAGACTGTTAAAGATATAAAGTCTCAGATATAAGTATTAATCCTGTATTTTCGTGTAATACAGGTCTGATAGAAAACAGATATGTTCAGCACCTTTTTATTACATACGAATAGCAGTTTGATGCCGTTTTTAACTTTGTTTTGATCTGACTCCACTTCCAGACGTTGACCAAAGTAGCCGTGTAACCTGTAGTAATCCTGTATCCCGTGTTTGTGTACCACCTGTCATTCCAGGTAATTTCATTGTTTGTATCGATTGTACCATTGTGTCTTTTATTTATTTTATGTAATTGTTATGAAGCTTCGGTTTTATCAGCTTCAAGCTAGTTAAGCTAATTCAGGATGCTAGCGAGTCAGTTATGAGCTGCTCTCTCGTGAGCAGACGTTAGCTGTAGAACTGTCTCGCGGCATCCACTGAACCCTGTATTCATGACGATATCGTTAATTTGTTCATGTATCTTTTGTATAACTAAAAGCTGGTCACTGTATCCTATTCACTGTTATGTCTGTATCCCATTCTCTATTGAGATTACTGTCACGTTATGTATCCCCAACCATTTAACCACTATACGATCACTTTATGTTATCCCTGTCTATTGTTATGTGTCTCCGATGTCATTGTATCCCTCTGTGTAACCCCACATATTTAAGAGTAGCCCCGGTGTGTATTGTTTTATGTAGGCTACGTAATGTTAATGGAACCTATGTCATGTGCAGTATAAAGTAGCCTACTGTAGCGTTTTCATACACACACACACACACACACACACACTCCTTATATTTATTTTGTTTATTAAGAACACGCCTGGAGGATGTCACGACGTTGACCGAAGTAGCCCTGTAACCTGTCTTAATCCTGTATCCCTGTTTGTGTACCACCTATCATTGCAGAAAATAAACACACAGATTTGACCAAGCCTCCTGCAGTGTGTCCATAAGCTAGACCTGTCACATTGGTGCCGTGACCCGGATGGGAGTGAGGTTTAAGGGGGAGAGTGTAACGGAGGCTAACTAGCACAGAGTTGGTGTGGAACGTTGGTAAACCTCCCTCCGATAGCTTCATACAGTCTCGTGCCGTTGGGCCGAGAGACTAGTCTCTTGGCCCAGCGGTATCGTACTGTGTCTCCCATTGCCGGACCGTTGTAGTTGACGAAATCGCACATTCGATCCCCGAGGGGGGTGAACAAGTGCAAGATGACCTCCGTCACAGTGGTGCCGTGACCCGGATTGGACCCTACTCTCCATCATTTATATTCTTCCCCTTGGTAACATTCTCCGAAGACATGGCCTAAATTTTCACTGTTATGCAGATGACACCCAAATCTATATACACACTAAACCCTCCCATCCACTCCCCCTTGCTAACTTAACAACCTGCCTCAACGAAATTAGTAATTGGATGACCCAAAATGTTCTTAAACTTAATCAAAACAAAACCGAAGCCATCATCATCGCCACCCCATCTTTACTTAAAAAGATAAACCTTTCTCAGTTCTCTATCCCTGACTATTTTACCTCCACTTCCTCTGAAGTAAAAAATCTGGGCGTCATCATCGACTCTTCTCTCTCCTTTGAATCCCATATTAAACACCTCACCAAAACTGCGTTTTTCCACCTTAAAACCATCTCCTCTGCCCTTCTCTTACCCCTACCTCTGCTGAAACCCTCATTCATGCTTTTATTACCTCCAGATTAGATTATTGCAATGCCCTACTCACTGGTCTCCCTAGGGTCATTCCAGCTGGAATCAGCAAATGGTCCCCACTCGACCCCCTCGGATTTGCTTGAAAAAAATATATGTGATGGCCTCAACATCCAATAGAACATATCCACCATTGCAGATTTCAGCTGTGCATACTTTTTCCACAAAAAATCTGTAAATAAGGACACCCCCTCCCCCTGATTTGGGGTCACTGCCTGAGTGACCATATTCAGACTTAATTATCTCCAAAACTATTTGTGGTAGGTCCATTATTAGGAGTCATAGACCTGATGAGCATACATTACAATTTGCAGCACTGCATGTCAAATTACACCTTAATACTGGCCCTCTACTTTTCTTTGAAATTAAAATTGCAAGGGTTTTCAGATGTCCATAAAAACCTCAAATTTCAACATTCAAGGTTCATCCTTGGTACATGGTCAGATATGTGCCATGACTTTCACATCACATCATATTTGATATAAGGGTCCAATGGTTGTTGACATGCAGAGGTCCAAAAATGGGCAAAAACTAATTTATACCATTATTTGGAGCAATATTCCCAATCTATGACACCAGTTGTGAACTTGCTGTTTGGTGTGTCTGAAAGATAATATTATTATTCATAACATATCTAAAATTTGGGATGGTGTTTTGCCCCATTATTTTTATAATGAATTTTAAAAACTCATTCCTGTGTGACATGCAGGTGTACCTTAGGAGCCCTGTTACCTTAGAAAAAAATTGGGTTTACTACACCTAAAATGAATAGCCAAGTCAGTGTACACTAAAACCTAAAATCTCTGATACCAAATAGGTGATTTTATACTTGTTCAGCTCAGTATTTCAGTATATCTGACTTAACCCTCAATTCCATCCTAAGAAGGTGGCCAATCCCCTTGATTTTTGTGTTCCATTTTCACACAAAGATGGCGGCTCATGGAGCCAATGGCATAGTTCCAAAATAGTTCCAGGAAGTCAGCATCAAGGGAAGGAAACAAAACACCATTGTTTGGAGCAATATTTCCAATATATGACAGCGGTTGTGAACTTGCTGTTTGTTGTTTCTCGAAGAGGATATTCTTATTAACAACATATCTAAAAATTGGGATGGTGTTTTGCCCCTTTATTTGTATAATGCCTTTTCAAATCTCAATGCAGTGTGGCATGCATCCCTCAAATACCATCCAACGTGGCGTCATGAAAAAAAACCCCACCATTTTTTAGAGCAATACCTCCAAAGTATGACACCAGCTGTGAACTTGTTTTTTGTTGTGTCTGTAAGAGGATATTTTTATTAACAACATAGCAAAAAAATAGAATGGTGTTTTGCCTCATTCCTTTTAATGATCGTAAAGCGCATAAGCCTGTGATCAAATAGTGCAGAGGGAAGCGGAAGTGGTGAATTGTTCTGGGCCAAGGACATGGGGGAATCAAGATTGGGTACTCATTACATTGCATGTATTGGGAAGGGGTCTCTTCAGACGACTTTATCCCGGGCCCAGGCAAAGCTGTTTGTTCAGCTCAGTATTTCTGATTTTTTTCAGGGATTCTGGCCTCAACTTTTTAAGTGTAAGTGTAAGTGCCAGATGATCAAGTGACTACGCAACATGTTCTCACTGGCGCTACGTTAGCAATAAATTCAAGATGGTTGAGAGAAGTACCATTTTGAGAGAAGTCATAAAAAAACAACCTCTGGAAATAAAACAAGGTGTTGATATGATTTCCTTGATGCAACCTTGACTTCCTTGATGGTGATTTAATATTTGAAAAAAAAAAATGAAATGTATTAAACAAGTCAGGAACTTTCAATGCTCTGGCCTGTGACAAATTATTTTATACACACTTAACTTTCAATCACTAGCTGCATCTTATGAGTTGACTTTATAAGGTAGCTTGCCATTGTCATTGATGATGCATTAGGTATCTGCATTCATATTGCTGTGTACAACCATCCGTCATTGGCCATTCAATGAGGAACACCTGAATGAAGCTTTGAATGAAACTTTATTGTCATTGTACAGGTACAATGAAATTGCTACCTTGAAGGACAATGACAATATACGTATTGATTTCAGTAAGGATACCACCACCATGCTCAGGGCACTTCGGTCAGGGGAGGATGATGGGGGGCGGGAAGTTCTACAATCAGGATACCTCTTTACAAACTGTCTCCTCCTATGTGTCATCTCTAATCAACTTTTACTTTCCTATGCGACCATAAAACAGTCCCACCCCCACCAACAGTCACCACGACAGTTACCCTGACTGTAGAACTGTGCCCCGCTCCCAATCCACCACCATATCTGAACGCTTTTGCATGCTGCAAAGCTTCCTTTCGGCTTCCATTATCTCACCTGGATCAATGTGATGATGAACTTTACAAGTAATGAACATTGTCTACAAGTATTCAAACCATGATTTATGTAATCACTGCTGCTAACCTGCAATCCACTTGTCAGCATTGCAGTGGTATAATATTATAATGATGCAAGCAGCTGAATTAGATCGCAACAATGTGACAAGAACCACATGGTTGTCTGGTGCCAATATGAACTTCTGTGCCTTCAATATTCACCTGATATTGAATACTGCATGCAAGCAAACTCCTCTAACTAAACCTCCAGGACCATGCTGTCAAAATAGTCTGAGGGAATCTCTAGCCAGTATGTATTAAGTTATTTTGCAATACAGCTGATAACTTAACGAGTAAGACACAAGCTTCATAGCAAATATAAAGTTACAGGTGCTGATTGAAAGACTAGTTAGGATGGGAGTCCTTGTTGCAAACAAGAGTGCTACAATTCTTTAATCCTCTCCTATTTCATCACTTTATTCCAAGACTACTACTACCGCTACCACTACCACTACTACTACTACTACTACTAAAATGATGATGATGATGATGATGATTATTATGATTTTACAATTAAAATAATTAATGTCTATCAAAGCCATGTGCAATGTGCTATTCTTGCTGTGTGGCATCAATCAATTCATTTACAAGTGTTATGGTTTCCCTAGAATTTGCTTTGTCATTCACAGGGTAGCCATCTTGTTTTCACTATTAAGGTGACATCAGAGCCATGGATTTGAGAGTTGCGACAAGTCGGTTGGTGACATGGTCCTCATAGCTTCAAGTAATTGTAGCCAATTGAGATTTTGAAGTCCGTTATAAAAAGAATGAGGCAAAACACCATCCCAATTTTTTTATATGTTGTTAAAAGAAACATCCTCTTTCAGAAACACCAAACAGAAAGTTCCTAACTAGTGTCATAGATTGGAAATATTGCTCCAAACATTGGTGCAAATTAATTTTTTCCCATCTTTGGACCTCTGTATCTCAACAACCATTGGAGCCTTTTGTTAGATATACTATGATGTGAAAGTCATGGTACATATCAGGCCATTTACCAAGGATGAACCTTACATGTAGAACTTTGAGGTTTTTACAGACATTTGGAAACCCTAGAACATATGATATCTACAAAAAGTAGAGGCACATTATTACGGTGTGATTTGACTTACAGTGCTGCAAATTGTAATATATGATATTCAGGTCTGGGACTCTTAGCCCTGAAAATATAATGAATCTGACACAAATAGTTCTGGAGATAATTGAGTCTGAACATGGTCACTCATGCAATGTCGCTAAAACAAGCGTAGGGGGTGTACTTATTTACAGATTTTTTTTGCCAAAAGTATCCAGAGCTGAGTTCTGATATTGTGGATATGATCTATTGGATGTTTAAGCCATCACATACATTTTTTTCAGGCAAATCCGAGGGGGTCGAGTGGGAGATTTTTCAGAAATTTGCTGATTCCAGCTGGAATGACCCCCTATTAAATTGATTAACCGTCTTCAATACATTCAAAACTCAGCAGCTAGATTACTTACACACACCGGACCCTGGCATCACATTACCCCCATCCTCTATCAATTACACTGGCTTCCTATCCATTCACGTATCCATTTCAAAATTCTCCTCCTCGTATACAAGGCCCAGCACAACCTTGCACCCTCTTACATCACAAGTCTCCTCACCCCATACAGTCCCACCCGCACACTACGTTCCCTCCACACACCTACGCACCATGGGCGATAGGGCATTCAGTGTTGTTGGCCCCAAGCTATGGAATTCACTCCCGCTGTCACTTCGCCAGTGTTCTACACTGTCCACTTTAAAAACTCAGCTGAAGACACACCTTTTCACTTCTGCTTTTAAATTTCACTGAGAGGCACTTCCACTTCATTTTAATTCATCAGTTTATTTTCTATTTTACATATTTTATCTTTTTTTTCCCCTCATTTTTATTTTATTTCCAATTTGCATTCTACTTCCTTTTGTTATTCTAAAACATTTTTATTGTACTTTTTTTTCTTCGTTTTATTTTTGCATTTTTAATTACTCTCATTACTCTCCTATTGTTAATTTCACTGAAGCTTTGTTATTTTTTTCCCCCCTATTGTTATGTATTTGTTTTTGATTGTAAAGTGTCCTTGGGTATTTTGAAAGGCGCTCAAAATAAAATGTATTATTATTATTATTATTACAAAAAAACTCGACAAGGAGGCAATTAACACCGCAGGAATGAAATGTCTTTGCAATCACACTGATACCCCAACCACAGATGGTGCAAAGATGTGCTCTTCTTGTAGACTCCCTACCCTAACCGCAAAATATTCTCTTTACCGACGTAGATGCGATTGTTCTAATTTGGACGCGCATAGAATCTTCAGGTGGAAGGGGTAGGTTTATGGTCAATTGACCACAGCTACCAGCCAATCAGAATCGAGAACCGGACCGCACAGTGATTGATTCAGTAGTTTTCAGTTGGAGGCACAGGTAATTACATTGAGCCAATACCTTAGCACTACTGCATCTCTATGAGGAGCAGATTCAGGAGTAAGTTTTCTCACAAGTTTTTCACATGACCTAGGCCAAGCCTGAACCTGAGTCCCCATAGGCAACTGCTGGCATATGGTACAGGTGTGTTAGCGCAGTGTTCCACAGCACTCCAAACATGCTAGGTTGAAATAAAGACCCTTGTCATGTAGCATATTGTACAACCATTAGGGGACAATGACAAAAAGAGTTTAGACTGGGATCACATCATGTTAGAGTTTTGATAAGACCAAAAACTCAAAGGAGGGAGCAAGATGTTTACTTAAACCTCATACAAATTTAGTTGTTTACATACGGCTGAAAGCACATAGGGCCTACTGCTTCAGTGGGGATGCAACTTTGAAACTGTAGCTCAAATGTTTACTGTCAGCTGTGTAGGTGAATTGTCAGACATTCTTTAAGTAAATGTTTAGTGAAAAATTGCTGCAGATATCAAACAGTTTATGTTTTTCAAAAAGTTTTTTAAGTCTCTAATATAGGTCTACATAATACATGCATGCCTATTTCCTCTCAACATCAATACTGTCTTTATACACATTCTGGCCAAAAAAAGTCACCACGAAATAATTGGTCTCACACACACTAATATGTTGTTGCACAGCGCATATATGGTGTTTTCTCAAAGAATCGCAATTCTCAAAAGTTCTTGTTCAATTGTCACATCATCGTGTCACTTGTGCAGGTCAAAAAGTCAGTTGTTGCTTTTAGCAAATTGTTGCAAATGCTTTTGTCTATCCATGCAATTGATTGTGTACAATTCTCAGCTTTTTCTGATTATCAGTTGCTTTTGTCATGTCACTCAAAAAGCTTTGTCAACACATGAAACTGTCTCACCCTCCAAAACATTTAAGCCCTAGATCATTGTATAAGTCTTGACTGTCTAACTTCCATTAGAATGTTGTCTATAAATATGATTTGAATTGGTGAATTGCTCACAAATAATAAATAATAAATATTGACTCTCTGTAATTAAAGGTAGAACAAGGAAATAATATTTTGAGGAGAAAACAGGCATGCCATATAACAATAGGCACGGTACTACATTACTCTATGCCATTTGCCCGGGATAGTTATGCACCAAGCAAAATTACAATATTTCGTTAGTAAGTACACTTTATACAATAGCAGTGTATTGTTTCAAAAGTATTTTGCCTTGCAGTTCTATGTTTTCCACATGGGCCTGCAAAAAAGGTAAAAAGGGGTGGTAGATGACACATTCATAACTCCTCCAGAGTTGGCTATGTTTCTTATTTTGCAATGAGAATGCATGTCCATAAATGAGTACTCTAAATGCATATCTAGTCCAGTCTTATCTCATCAATGTTACATAAAGTCCAATTTACTTTTTCTCATCAAATCTAAACAACATTTAGCATCAGAAAATACCCTTAGAAGTGTATTAGTCAGTTGAAAACATGACAAATCAATTTGACTATCTTTCCATACGCTAAGACACAATGACTAACCATTCTGATAGCACTGACACATTCATTGACACACAAACTTGCTTCTGAGAGACAAAGTAAGATTTTTGAGCAAGAGCCTGGGTTTTGCAGGTCATCCGCAGTATTTTGTCATTTGTTATTAATTGAGAAGGAACATTGTATTTTGCTAATTGTGAGAGATTGTTGCCCAGTCTTACACTTTTTATGTCTGTATGGGTAGTGTATAGGTACTATAGGTGTAATGTATGTATACTGTCTATGTCTAATTAATTATGTCCACACCTAGAGTCTAGAGTCTATGTCTGTCTGCATGGGAAAGTAAGAAACGTAATTTCAATTCTTTGTATGACCAGGGCATGTAAAGAAATCGAAATAAAACCGACTTGATTTGACTTGATTCAAGAAATGCACCAAAGCAATTGAGAAGAATTGTAAACAACCATGTCAAACGTTTTTTTTATTATTATTATTGAAAAACTATATAACACCAAATGTACAGAGCAAACAAAGCTAAAGGCGTTAACATACATTTGTGATGTTTTTTTTGGTTGCAACTTTTTTTTTGGCCACGTTGTGTAAGATACCTCTGCTCTCCCAGATCTATTCTTGACCTATGGCGCCCTCACCATACCTGGTGGTGACTTGTCATGACTCATGGCAGCTGCAGCAGAGGTGCATCTTGCCATCAGGCAAGGCAGGCAGCCGCTTGGGGCCCCTCTTTTGCATTTTCACTTGGGGCCCCACCTGACCCTAGAATTGCCTCTGAGCTGCAGCACTGGAGGCCTCAACCAAGGACAGCACGGCACAACCCCTTATGCAACAAATATACTGCATTTACAGTTTTACCCATTGCTTTAAAGTGCTGATGACACTACTTTAAAGGCATACTGTGTGAATCAAATATTGGAACATTAAAACAACATGGCAAGTATGTGGAGGAAGAATCGGTTGTGGGCTAGCCCTTCAGCAATCCAAAATAATAATAATAATAATAATAATAATAATAATAATAATAATAATATTAAAAACAAATGTTTGAAGCCAATGGAGTAGTACACAGTGTGATTCTGATGTCAGTCTCTTCGTGGATTCTTAGGATCTCGTCTTATTTTATATGGGGTGTCAGTGATTTGTAGTGTAGCCTACTGTACATATATTGACCACCAGGGGTCACGCAAACCTTGTCCAAGAACAACATTTTTGTAATTGAAACATGTCCTTTGGAAATATGATGAAGAAAGAAATATCCATATAAATAAAACAAGCCCCCAGACACATCATAAAAAGAGATACTTCCATAATTTGGATCTGTTGTAATGTTTCATCTTTGTTATCTTCATAGGGATTTTTTTAGGGATTATTTGTTTAACCCAATATAAACAGTCCTAAATTCATGGCTTACTGACTTAACTCAGCATCAGAGTTAAGTGAAGTTAAAAGTTAAAGGTGCCCGCACCAACTTTGATGTTGTATAATTCCTTAACGACTTAAGCTATGACTACGAAACTTGGTGACTTTTCCTAAAATTTTGTTGGCTACAGTTTAGTACCAAAAGATTATGTTTATCATTTTTGCCGTTGCCATGGCAATGGTTTTCTGACAGGTATGTCTGACCGAAAATCACTGATCTAAGTCTCATTATTGTTCCTATTTCATATTTTTTTGTTATTTCCATTATCATCAGACAGCTTTGTGAGCATTAAAGTGGTCTGAAGCATATAATCATTGAAATTGAAGTGCATTACCTAAATTTGATGGAAAATACATTATGGCGAGATTTTGGGCATTATAATTAGATGATGTCATAATGACGTCATAATACCAGATAATGACACAAAAATTATGTCATTCATAGATGTCCATATGTAGATCATCTCCCCAAAATTTAGTGGTCATACTGTATTCCGTTCATGAGTTATGAGGGGGGGGGTCAAAAGAGCCCCCCCCCCCCCTGGCCCAGGAATGCCAAAAAAAAGCCCAGTCTGAATAGGGTTAAACAAAAACGCATGTAGTTCATTTCAACAAAAATGAACTATGCTGTTACAAAGACAGTAACATAAGGGGACAGACACAAAACGAAAGCTCAAAAAGGTTTTAATTACGAAAGTCTAGGGGTTATACAAAGAATGCGACGGAGCATCAAAGCTCAAAATCCAAAAGAAAAGACCAAAAAAAGCTTCAATGTCACAGGACGGCAATAGCGTCGGCAAAAAATGGGTCAGGAATGAAGTCTCCTCCAGCCGGCTCGAGGCAGTCCTTTTGAAGGGCTGCCGCAGGTGTACCCAATCAGCAAATCAGGTGTTGCCCATCCGGTTGATGGGGACGACCACCAACCAAGTCTGCCTGCTATTTACAACAGACAAACATTAGGGGGAGCCAAAAGAAACACTGGTGAAGAGACAGACATAACATAGGCCTAGTTTTGTTCATCCGGCAGTAAATAGTGTGCGTTCCGTTCTACCAAATTATGAACTAATTAATGAACTACTGTATAGTTAATTGCACTGGTTACGGTACAACACAGCAACTTAGCATGTTGGGAATATTACTGCTTTCCTATTTTAAGGAATTCTCAATACTGTATTTCCTCATATAATAGCCAGGACTGCTATCAACAAAAATAATTTGGATCAAGCCACGAACAGCGGGCAACAATTTGAAGGAGGCTTTTAATACAAAAAAGAAACACCCATACCTCATTATAAACCTATTTGTATTTTGTATTATTTAAAAAGATGTCCTGCAGTTTCACAACAAATCCTTCTGCTCCTAATATATTAGACCTAGGCCTTTCCATCTTCGTCACAAAACTAGCTAAAGAGCTGTAAAAATCCCAAACAAACAACAACAAAAAGTTGTGACTCAGGCTTTTATTTATTTAGCTTTTGTTTATTAAGAGTCATGGTAGACCAGGTTACCAAAAGAGGCAGGCAAAAGAGACAGACTATTAACTAAGGAAATTACTCTAATGGTTGTTAAAAGTATACATGTATAGTGTTTTAAAGCACAAAAAACAGTATCCTGAGCCTGATAAAGGTATGGGTATACTGTAAATTCCCTCCTACTCTTCTGCCATTTCAATCACTGTTTTTGCTACATGATACAGTTCATCCAGCCCCTCTTGCAGTACAGATTGTGGGCTAGCTCCAAGAATGTTAAATAATGCCATTAACAGTAATGAATTTAAGTCTTAATCTTCTTCACGAAGGCCTACCCGTAGTTTGGTCAGCATGCTGGTTGTGAGCATGTACTTGCCCAAAGCCTGGATCAGTTCAGACTTCTTCACCTCTTCCAGTATGGGTTTGTTCACTTGCTTTGCCAATTTCTCCAGGCTTTTGTTGTCCAGGCCAAATGAAAAGTAACATTTTAAGAGAAAGGACAAAACCATGGTAGCGTTACAGAATGGGACTAATGAAAAATTCAATTCCCAGACATCTTCCCGGAGTGTGCAGTACTTTTTGTCCAGGTACTGCGTTGACAAATCAGTTTTTAGGGTCTTGAGTAGTGTCTGGAAGTCGAACTTACTCAGGTCATTGGATGAGATAAGGAAGACAGGAGGCCCTCCCATTTTGCTGAGATTGTCCTCACAGTCTTTACGTATTTTTTGGAGTATCTCTTCCTCTGTCTCCCCTCCATTTTCCATCTCATTTCTTACATCACAGTCAATCTTAGAGCGCACAAAGTAAAACCTCCCTTTCTTTTTCCTGATTATATTTGCAAATGTGAGGTCATTCTCTCTGAATCTGGATGCACTCACCATGATAAAAGCATCATAATTTTCGAATTTAATTTTCTTTAAGTAGGTCTTTGCTTCAAAGTTTGGGCTCCCTATTCCTGGCAAATCCCACATCTTGACATTGGGCAGTGTAGGGTGGGTGTACCCATGGCACTCCATGGTTGTTTCTGTTACTCCAGTGGGAGCCCATCCTCTATCCCCTCTTTTAACACCTCTAATGGCATTCATAAAGGAGGACTTTCCTGCACCTGTCTCCCCGATCACAGCGATGTTGAGTGTAACATCTGGAATACCTCTTTCCAGAGTCTCCACCAGAGCTGGAAAGTCATACTTTGTCACATCCGTGGCTGTGATGAGAAAGACAGGGGGAGCTTCCAGATCTCTGAGATTGTCCTCACAGTTCTTCCGTATTTTGAGTAGTATCTCTTCCTCTGTACCCCCTCCATCCTCACTCTCATATCTCACATCTTGATCAATCTTGGAGCGTACAAAGTAAAAGCTCTTTTTCCTTTTCTTGATTTCATTTGCAAGTTTGAGGTCATTCTCCTTGAATCTTTTTGCACTCACTATGATAAAGAAATCATATTTTTCAAAGTGTACTTTCTTTACGTAGCTCTTGGCATTGAATAATGGGCTCCCTATGCCTGGCAAATCCCAGATCTTCACATGTGGCATTGTTGGATGGGCGTACTCTGTGCACTCCATTGTTGTTAGTGTCACCGCAGTGGGGGCCCATCCTTCATCCCCTTTTTTTTACACCTCTGATGGCATTCACAAAGGAGGACTTTCCTGCACCAGTTTCCCCGGTCACAGCAATATTCAGCACTACTTTATAAACCCTGGTGTCATCCATGATCTACAAAGACAAAGAATATCCTTAATGACAAATTACTGATTATGAAAGGTTAAAATAAATATCCATTAAAAATCCTATCTATCATGTTGTTTTTTACATTATTGATTTCTCCTAATGAGAAAAAGACATGGGCTATTGTATGTGATACGTGTAAGGTTAGGCTTTGATCTATAGATGTATTCATGGACAGCAGGCTATTAAGGTTAAAAGAACGTTGAATATACTGTGTATTTTCAAATTCAGAGTAGAAGAATACCATGAAATTGTGCAGTCAATATAACATGAAATAAGGCAGTTTTATACTTGTATTTACTATAGGCTACAGGTATGACTGACCCACTTAAAGCCACAGGAAGCATCAAATTGTATTCAATCTTACCCGGGCCTTCCACTACAATATTCAGGAAAATGCTGAAGAAAACAGTTGTCCTCAATAGAGTCTAAAGGTCTGTGTCTGAGCACAAATGGAAGTGTTGGACGGAAGAAACACATTTCAAAATAGAGTCTGTAATTTTATTGGTTGCCTGTTGCATATTTAGTAATGCTTCAGAGATAATAGGGTTTGTGGAAGTGTGGGAGTAGGCCTATTCCAAAACTAAAGACATCACCATTCTGTGTGCACATGTGTGCGCGCGGCGACACTAGGGCATCCAATCCGGGGAGCTGCGTTGACATGAAGGACAAATGGATCTGTACCGGGAGTGGTGGTTGGCATCTCACTCACCCAGATCACTGAAATATGTTGTTTTACCAGGTGGTTTCACCTATCTGAAATGCATATCCAAAATAATACCTGTGGCAATTATAAAACAAGTTTGAAGACATTGTCACGCAAAGGCAGTGTTATCATAAGCTCCTGAATAAGGGCTGTTTGTGGACACTAATTTGACAATCTCAATTACACACACACACACACACACACACACACACACACACACACACACACACACAATGTTTGCTATTTGGTTTTCATTAATGTTCAGATAAGATTATGAAGCTATCAACTTGTGCCAGTTACATACCTGTATTAGCCTAATTAACAACTCATACCAAAGTGTTAGGTAGTTGTTTTAATTACCTTACTGTTTGTTGTGGGAACTACTGTATTGCCATTAAAAAAAAAACCTCCATTGTTTCAGAGCGGGCTGACCAGTATCGCAAAAAGATCTTCATGGGTATGCTGATCTGATAAAGCCTTCTGTCTGAGATAACCTGGTTTGCACCAGTAATAATAATATTCCCCTCCAAGGGTCCCCTGTCCATGCCAGGAATTTAGAATCCCACTGGCTGGATATAGGCCTACATACAGTAATGACATGTAATCTTTCTGAGTTTTAGAATATTCCAATGCTAGAATAAGAGCATGTATGAAATAAAGTAAAACTAATAATACGAATGGGGTGTAAAGAATCAGGAACAAGTCATACAGGTGGAAAATACTGTTCTGTAATCAGAAAGTTTGTCACGAAAAGGGGGTGTTATCGTTGCTCAGCATCAGAAGTGAAACCAGGGCGAAACCAACAAGGGCGAAACCAACATGTTATCAATATAATGGACGCAGTACATTTACACTCATGTCATGAAAAGGGACTGTTATTGTTGATCAGCATCAGAAGCAGGGGCATAGCAGGAAATTGTGGGCCCTATGTAGAATCAGCTCCAATGGACCGCCCAGCCATATTGTTTCTTTTTTCACCTGAACAGAAAACAAGTCTTTAGACATCACAAAAGGAGATATTTTTTATAATTCTATTCCATATCTGTAGCCTATTATTCCATTATTTGGTTCTGTTCTGTTCCTCTCAACTTTGTCATCTTTATGGAATCAGTGAATGGGGCCAAAGTAAAAGTGTATCTGTTTGTATGTTGTTTTATCTGAATTCATTATTGTTTGTTTGTTTATTTGTTTGTTTGTTGTTTTCTACAGAATGGCTTGTGTCAGGCACAATATGTGGGAGGAGTGTTCCTCCTGTGGTCCACTCCTCCAAACCTCTCTCTCTCTCTCTCTCTCTCTCTGTGCCGTGCTTAAAGGCAGTCTCCATCAGACTGTGGTAACTATTAAAAACTGCTTTTGTAATGAATCAGATTCAATGAGCTTCTTCTTGTTTCTGATGAGTGGTTATGTTCTCCACAATGACAGCATAATGCCCTGGAAATATAGTTTTATCTTGAAAAACACTTAAAGGTGCACTGTGAAAGCCTGTGGCCAGAATAGGTATTGCAACTATGCTTCTCATTGAAATTGTGCAGCCTATTGTCAAATTTGATCTTTTCATGAATATTTAGAAAGTAATAAACTAGCATTTGCTAGTATGACCAAAGTAGCCTACGGTAAGTTTAGCAGCTAAACATTTATATTTCTGGAAATTGGAAATGGCGGACCATGGAGAAGAACCCCATTTTCATGTTGGCCTATGAAAAGTGCAATTTTCCCAGTCATATTGAACATTTAGAATTTGATGGTGGTGGTAAGTATTTGTTAAAAGGTAACATTTGTGAATGGGCATCATGGAGTCTGGAAATAACTAAGCCTACTATAAATATTACACAGTACACCTTTAAAAATCTAGATTGTTTCATAGCAATCTGAGGGCTGTAATGTGAATCTAAATTCAGACCTTACTGTGCCAGTGCATGTTAAAGCATCTGCTTGTTTTCTTTAAAGGCAATCACAACACTAGAGGGCAATACAACATGCCCCAATGTCTTCATCACATGTAAACTTGCATAGCCACGTCATCAGAGGAGGGATGAGCTTTGTCATGTCCCCTCCAGTCAGTAGTACAGTATGAACTGTATGTTTTGGACTATGCTTTTGCCTCCACTGTTTTCTCAGTTGTCAAATACAAAACTTCATGCATAACATCAGTGTTATATGAATATAAAAATACCACAAAGTACTCAACAAAGCAAGACACCCAGATATTTTAATGCAGTTTAGATATTGTATTTACAGAACAAATGTACAATGGCATCGTTGTATTTAGTCATGTGCACCATTTCAGTTTACTCTATAGGCCTGGAAAAGCATGCATTTAGAATGGAGTCTGGAGTGCGCTTACAAAGTCAGAAGAAGGATAATTATATTGCTCAGGGACAACAGACATTAAATCATGTTTAGAATGCTATTCCTAATTTTCTCTGAATACTAAAACCAAACAAATAGCGTTCTTAACTTATTGTTAGTAATCTATGTCATGTAAAAAAATAATAAAAGTAAAAACACCCACCATGTTGATATGGTAACAAAACACAACTTCGCTCCTAGTGCAGATCTGCCATTCCAAGAACCTTTTTGGCAACACCATACAGTTCATCCAGACCCTCTTGCATCACAGCCCTTGTGGTAAAGAAGGACACTCCGGCTGCCATAATGTTGCCAGCAATCGGTATCAAGCAGGACACAGCCTCAATGCCACCTGCGACAGCTAGTTTTGTCAGCATGCTGGATGTGAGCATGGACTTGCCAATTCCCTGGATCAGTTCAGAATGTTTCACCTCTTCCAGTATGGGCTTATTCACTCGCTCTGACATCCTTTCCAGGGCTTTGTCATCCAGGCCGAATGAGTGGTAGACCCCGGTGAGAAAGGACAGCACCATGGCAGTGTCGCAGGCAAATGAGAGGCCTGGCACAGGGGCTGCACCTATTCTCCCAGACACAACAGCCAGTGCCCAGACGCTTTTCTTGAATGCACTGTACTTGTCATTAAGGGACTTCATTGAGTACACAGGCAGACTCTTCTCTAATGCATTCCTCTTTTCATTGGGAAGATCTGTCTTCAGAGTTTCCACCAGAGCTGGGAAGTCATACTTCGTCAGGTCCTTGGATGTGATGAGAAAGACAGGGGGAGCTCCCAGCTTGCTAAGACAGTATTTCCGTATTTTGAGTAGTATGTCTTTCTCTGTACCCCCTCCATCCGCTCTCTCATTTCTCACATCATCATCAATCTTGGAACGTACAAAGTAAAAGTTCTTTTTCTTTTTCTTGATTTCATTTGCAAGTTTATGGTCATTCTCCTTGAATCTTGATGCACTCATTATGATAAAGAAATCATATTTTTCAAAGTGTACTTTTTTTACATAGTTCTTGGCATCGAATGATTTGGTCCCTATTCCTGGCAAATCCCAGATCCTCACATTGGGCATGCTGGGGTGGGGATACTCCTTGGGCTCCATTGTAGTTTCTGTCACCCCAGTGGGGGCCCAGCCTTCATCCCCTCTTTGAACACCTCTGATGGCATTCACAAAGGAGGACTTTCCTGTGCCACTCTCCCCGGATATAGCAATGTGGAGTACGACGTTATCTAGTGCATTAACTATTTCTTTGGCCTTGGCCTGCTCTATTGTGTACACAGGCAAACTCTGCTCTAGTGCATCCCTCTTTTCACTGGGAAGATCTCTCTTCAGAGTCTCCAACAGAGCAGGGAAGTCATACTTCGTCAGGTCATTGGATGTGATGAGAAAGACAGGGGGATCTCCCAGATCTCTGAGATTGCTCTCACAGTCTTTCCGTATTTTGAGTAGTATCTCTTCCTCTGTACCCCCTCCATCCTTACTCTCATTTCTCACATCATCATCGATCTTGGAGCGGACAAAGTAAAAGTTCTCTTTTTCTTGATTTCATTTGCAAGTTTGAGGTCATTCTCCTTGAATCTTGATGCAGTCATTATGATAAAAAAATCATATTCTTCAAAGTGTACGTAGTTCTTTGCATCGAATGATGGACTCCCTATTCCTGGCAAATCCCAGATCTTCACATTGGGCATGTAGGGGTGGGCATACTCCTTGGCCTCCATCGTAGTTTCTGTGACCCCAGTGGGGGCCCAGCCTTCATCATCTCTTGCAACACGTCTGATGGCATTCACAAAGGAGGACTTTCCTACGCCAGTTTCCCCGGTCACAGCAATGTTGAGCCGTATATTATCTAATCCATTAAATATTTCCTCATCTTTTGCGATGGCCTGCTCTGCCGTCTGTTTACCAGAACCAGCCCCCATGATCTAAAAAGACAAAAAACTCCTCAATGACATATAACTGATTCATAAAAAGAAAATAAATATCCATAAAAAATCCAATCTATCATTTTTTATAATTGTTGATTTCTACTAATGACAAAAAGATAGTAGGCCTATATGTGTATGGTTGGACTTAGACCTATAGATGTATTCATGGACAGCAGGCTATTTGGGTTAAAAGCACGTTGAATATACTTTCAAATTCAGAGAAAAAGGTTGACATGAAATTGTGCAGTCAGCATAGCATGAAAAACACAGTTTTACATTTGACTTAGTCACTTATAGCCACAGGCAGCATCAAATCATACTCAATCTTACTTTGGCCGTCCACTACAATATTTAGGAAAATGCTGAAGAAAACAGTCGTCTTCAGTAGTGTCTAAAGCTCCGTGTCCGAGCACAGATGGAAGTGTTCGGCTGAGATTATTCAAAGAATTTATAAGAAACACATGTCAAAAAAGAGCCTGTCATTTTATTGGTTGCCTACTGCATATTCAGTAATGCTTCAAAGATGACAGGGTTTGTGGAATGTGGGAGTATTCCAAAACTGAACACATCCTCATTCTGTGTGTACATGTGCACGCACGCACACAGACATGCACACGCACACACACACACACACACACACACACACACACACACACACACACACACACACACACACACACACACACACACACACACACACACACACACACACACACACACACACACACACGTTTGCTATTTAGTTTTCTTTAACATGTTACAGAGAAGTTTTTCAATATTCAAATAATGCAGGGCTGGCCCGAGGCATAAGCAAACTATGCGGAGGCTTAGGGCCCCCAAACTACCAGGGCCCCTCGTGAGCAGCGAAGTTCCAGGAAGAATTTTTTTTTCTTACATACTCAAAAGGCCATCCAAAATGTACTGCTCTCTGTCTGTTATACATTACTTCTATACTGCTATACTGTGCATTGACCCGACACTTATATGCCCTCTCTGAAAGTTGCTTCGGATAAAAGTGTCTGCTAAATGTAATGCAAAGCAAATGACACTGGTATGTTTTAAGCAAAGTACATATTATGTTAGCCCTAATGACAGTGGGTAGGCTAGTTTGTTATACACACTGTATAGCCTATAGCAGTGGTTCCCAACTTTTTTTCTTTAGGGATCCATATTTTGGCCTATGGGGCACCTAAGTCTCCACCCCTTCCGGGCGGCTCGTGGGGCTGGGAACGCAAAAACTTTTGACTGGGCTGTAATGGACTGATCAAAGCTTTTTTCCGATCCACCTCGCATTTACCCGTCGATCACACATATGCTGTGCCTCAGAATTAATAACAACGAATGGTGTGCTTGTTGACTTCACTTGGCAAGCGATAGGGTTGGCTGTGCCTCGGTTCACGTCAGATATGCGAGGCGCACGTGTAGTTTCTAACACAGTTTGCACTAAAGCTAAAATAACGTTTCTTACGTGTCGAAAATGAGTGGTCTTACGACACAAATCCAAACCTTTCAAATTCACTGTCATCATATGTGAAATCCGGAGCACATGCCAAATGGGATGAAGATTTAGCTTGACTCGCTCCATTAACTCTCATTCAAAATTTTGAGAGCTCCAGCCCCATGGATCGGAAGTAGAAGGGCGTGACTTAGGTGCCCCATTGGATTATGAAGTATTTGATACTGAGTAGGTGGTGGTATGGGGGCCCCCGGATTAAATTCTTTTTAGGGCCCCATAAAGGCTTGGGCCGGCCCTGAAATAATGATTATAAGACCATCAGCCTGCCAGGCAATCATACATCTGTTAGATAATTGCTTTAATTACCTTAGTGTTTATTGTGGGAACTATTGCCAATTAAAAAACAACAACATAAAAACCCTTCATTGCTTGAGAGCTGACCAGTATGGGGGAAAATATCTTCATGGGTATGCATGCCTGGTATCCTTTACAAAAATCGACCATGATGAACCATGATTTCATGCTTTTTTCCCCAGCGTTTTAGGTTTGACTGTGGTTCAACTATAAAATTAACCATGGTTTTACCACAGTTTATAATTATTCATTAAATTAAACTTAGCTGCCGCTTTTTAAAATCCAACGCACGTATTGGTGACAGTCCTTGGAGCACGGCACTCACTCGCGGCTGATCCAGCCGGAATGCTATGGTAAAGCAACACAACATCAGCCACAGTTCACAGTTAGTTACTATAGGGCAGGCTACATCACCAACACCATGACGAGAGCCTACCTTACACAGATTCAAACGTGCTCCAGACTTCCATGCATCGACTGTGCTCTTTAAAGCACCAGCCGAACCGGTCTGCCACCAAAGCCGCCACTGCAGCACGCCAGGCACCGGCTAAAGCACGCCACACACACGAACACTACGGGGGGGATTAGCCACAGCACCGAATGTGCAAAACACCGGGCCTTCTAAATGACTCGTAAGGGGGTACGCACACGCACACGCACACGCACACGCACACGCACACACACACACACACACACACGGGTCTCGGGACCTCTCGAGACAGCTGACGACACTGCTCACGTGACAACCGAGTTCTGGACTTTGGCACATGAACAGCACAGATACCGGCACAATCGGGAATCATGCTAGCCTGTTTTGTTATGGTCCTCTTTTTTTTTTTTACCACCCCTTGAGCCTCCACATCCACAACATATCATTTTAGCTAAAGTAGGCGTCGTCACACAAAACATTAGCTCGGGAACTTCCGCTGAGATCAACCTCGAGAATTATCGATCTGACATTGCGTCACCAATTTTTTTAGTGTTGGCTTTCTTGGGTTTCTCGACATTTTGAAAGAGCCACTAGTCCAACCTGTTACACATGGTTAGTCAGGAACCACGGTTTTCATGGCTACCCCCCAAAAAAACTTGGATAAGCCATAATAATACTATTGGCTGGTTCAGAGTGCTTACTGAGCAGCCTGATCTCCAATAATTCTGTGCTCCTGGACACGGATGTTAAGGACACGAAATCCGTGTCCAGGAGCACGGAATTGTTTTCCGTGATCGGCACACGGAAGTGCTTTCTATAGGCTATTACCAGAGCACTGTGTAACTCTATCATTAGAAAATACATACCAAATGCTAATCCTAAACAAAATAATGCTATAGCAATTTAAGTTGTGCCCTGACCAAAACATCCCCTAACCTTAACATGTCATTAAAGACATATTTTTGAGAAATACCTTTTCCAGTTAGTTGCTAGGCAATCAAATTCATATAATGATTGAAAGAAAAAAAGCTGTGCCCAGACCAAAACAATCCCTAACCCTAACCTGTAAGTAAGAAAACATTTTTTTGAGAAAAAATATTTGAAATGAGAAAAATCCTGAGAAAACACAAGACTGTGGAAACATAGTAGCCTACAGAGAGAGCACTTCTCTGTGTACATCACAGAAAACAATTCCGTGTCCAGGAGCACGGAAAACAATTCCGTGTCCAGGATCACGGAATTTTGGCAAAATCCGTGCTCCTGGACACAGATTTTGTGTCCTTAACATCCGTGTCCATGAGCACGGAATTTTTGGAGATCATGTTGTACTGAGAAACCAATTACTACAGTAAAACCATGGTAGATTTTCGTAAGGGATTCCCTGCTCATCTGATATCTAAAACCCTCTGTCTGAGATAACCTGGTTTGCACACAAGTCTACCAGTAATAATACTATTCTCCAAGGGTCCCCTGTCTTTGCCAGGAACAATCCCACTGGCTGAATATAGGCCTACAGAATGTAATTTAATCTCTCAGAGTTTTAGAATAAAATACTGGAATCAGAGCATGTATGAAATAAAGTAAAACTAATAACATGAATGGGGTGTAAAGAAGTCATACAGGTAGAAAATCCTGTTCTGTAATCAGGAAGTTTGTCACGAAAAGGGGGTGTTATCGCTGTTTGTCATCAGAAGTGAAACTAGAAATCGAAGGGGCGAAACCAACATGTCATCAACTTATGTAATGGACACGGTACATTTACATTCAATATTACAATGCATCATGTGGGCTGTCCTCTTTTCCACCACACCCACTACACACTTTATAATAGTACATTGTCATTTATATTTAAAAAATGCAGTACAGTGAATCATTTCTGTTTACAACAAACTTTCATTTGTCCCTTATGCAGGGGTCTATGCAGTGATTTTTTTAAAAACAAAATAGGAGCATAGATAAGAGTTTAGGAGCACTGTGAAATTGTTAACACACAGACAAAGGGTCTATGAGAGTAGGATATGCCTTTTTCCCACACGCATAGGCGTATACATTCAACATGACATCTTCGTCCCAGGGCCAGTTTCTTCCTCCCAGTAAAAGGGCTGAACAACATATTACACATTTATGTCTATATTCACATTCATTATACATTCATTTCTAAATGCAGCCCGATGTCTACTCTGCTGTGTCAAAGAAGGCCTGCCGACTAACTCATTATCATACAACTGTAAAACAAAGCCTGGGGAGTATCAGTAAACTCATCCCAACTGTCTCTTCTCTGAAGGTTTTTCCATTGCTCTCAAACCCAACTACAACTTGACGGCTTTTGATCCCTCTGTCTTTCAAACACTCATGGTTTTCTCTATAGGATGTAATTACTCCAGGAGAAAAAGTAAAAAAGATAAAAAAATAAATATATACAGATTACAGATATATACAGATACACATATAAACAGTTATCCGGAATATCTTGTGTCTTTATAACCAGTACATCCGGTAGGGACACACATTGGTTTGCTACAGGGACCATGCTGAGATGATTCTGTGGGTTGGCATATGAGCCCCAGCGTTTCACCAATTCAGCCAAATGATGACTCCAGGGGACTCTGTGGTACAACCAGTTCCCCAGAACTACTTAATCACAATCACATCTTATGGTAATTACTAAAATATACCTATCTCTACAATATGCTTTCTTGACACTGTAATTTAAATCACCTAATGTTCTACAACAACAAGCACAGAGAGTATGCATTATGCTAGGAATTGATGTGACAATGTCAGAAATGGCCCATTATTGCACTGCATTGTCTTAGAGGTGGTTATAGAGGGAGTGGTTGGCATCCACATCCCTAAATACTGTATGTTGTTTCATTTGACCTCTCTGAAGCATACCACATATTGTTATAATGGACCAGGTTTAACACAACGTGTGAAACCAGCTCATGGAGGTCGATGCTATCCTAGGACACGCACCATTCATATTATGTGGTGGATATAAAACTATCCCCAAACTGCCTTTCAAGCCCTTTTCTCAACATACGGCTAAGAATAATATTTATGCATACTCAATGCAGAATGAACCAGTTGTCAATATACTGTAGTATTTTTATATTTTTGAAATCTTGTTTGTGCTTACAGTATTTCTCAATTGGTTTTGTACATTTCTCGAATCTCTCTCGCAATTTGCAAAACATAACATTCAAAACAGCTTTAACAAATGGCAAAACAAAGTGGATGACCTGGAAAACCGAGTCTCTTGCTCAAAACCCAAGTTTTTGTGTCAATGAACGTATCAGTGCCAGCAGAATGATTAGTCATTGTGTCATAGTGTAGTCCGTGTATGGACAAGCTAGTCAAATCGATTTGTCATGTTGTCAATTGACTAGTACACTCTTGAGGATCTTTTCTGAAGCGAAATGTTGTTTAGATTGGACTTTATATTAGCCTACATTGATCAAATAAGATTGTATTAGATATAGAGTAGGCTATGACCTATTTATTGACAGTTTTTCTCATTGCAAAATAGAAAAATAGCCAACTCTGGTTGAGATGTCAAAGTGCGCCCTCTACCATCCCTTTTTACTTGTCTTGCAAGCCCATGTGAAAAAAAATCTAGAACTGTAAAGCAAAATAAATTTGAAACAATACACTGATACTGTATAAAGTGCACTTACTGTCTTGTGAAATTCTAGGGAAATATTGTAATTTTGGGTGGAGCGTAATTATAAAGGGCACATGAGGCATAGAGTAATATAATGCAGTACAGTGCCTATTGTTGTATTGCATGCCTATTTTCTCTATCCCTTCTATTGCCTTTGATTAGAGAGAGTCGATATTTACCTGTGAGCAATTTACCAATTCAGATCACATTTATAGATAAAAATCCAATGGGAATTATACAGTGCTTATCACATTATGACAGCTTGGTAAATTATTTTGCATGTCAAGACTTAAACTATGACATAGGGCCTAAATGTTTTGGGGTTTGAGATAGTTTTGTGTATTCAGTGACAATGCTTTTTGAGTCATATGACAAAAGCAATTGATAATGTACGAAAAAGCTGAGAATTGTACACAACCATCTGCATGGTGATGAAAGCATTTGCTAAATGCTGAAAACTATGAGAAACGTATTTTACCATGTGCACAGATAACAGCAGGAAGTCACAATTGAACAAGAACTTTTGAGAATGATTATTCTGTTGGGAGAAATGTACAAAACCAATTGAGAAATACTGTAAAAGATTTCTAGTGTTCCATCCAGTCAGTGACCTAGCTGTAATCAACCCATGTGAAGAAAGTTATTCAAATGAACAGAGTGTAAAGGGTCATTCCAGCTGGAATCAGCAAATGGTCCCCACTCGACCCCCTCGGATTTGCTTGAAAAAAATATATGTGATGGCTTAAACATCCAATAGAACATATTCACCATTGCAGATTTCAGCTGTGCATACTTTTCCCACAAAAAATCTGTAAATAAGGACACCCCCTCCCGCTGATTTGGTGTCACTGCCTGAGTGACCATATTCAGACTTAATTATCTCCAAAACTATTTGTGGTAGGTCCATTATTTTTTCAGGGCTAAGAGTCATAGACCTGATGAGCATACATTACAATTTGCAGCACTGTATGCCAAATTACACCTTAATACTGGCCCTCTACTTTTCTTTGAAATTAAAATTGCAAGGGTTTTCAGATGTCCATAAAAACCTCAAATTTCAACATTCAAGGTTCATCCTTGGTACATGGTCAGATATGTGCCATGACTTTCACATCACATCATATTTGATATAAGGGTCCAATGGTTGTTGAGATGCAGAGGTCCAAAAATGGGCAAAAACTAATTTATACCATTATTTGGAGCAATATTCCCAATCTATGACACCAGTTGTGAACTTGCTGTTTGGTGTCTCTGAAAGATAATATTATTATTCATAACATATCTAAAATTTGGGATGGTGTTTTGCCCCATTATTTTTATAATGAATTTTAAAAACTCATTCCTGTGTGACATGCAGGTGTACCTTAGAAGCCCTGTTACCTTAAAAAAAACAATT
The DNA here is from genome assembly GCF_034702125.1 of Engraulis encrasicolus. Taxonomy (NCBI): domain Eukaryota; kingdom Metazoa; phylum Chordata; class Actinopteri; order Clupeiformes; family Engraulidae; genus Engraulis; species Engraulis encrasicolus. The sequence continues at coordinate 33,829,623 of NC_085873.1, read as the reverse complement.
GGGTTTACTACACCTAAAATGAATAGCCAAGTCAGTGTACACTAAAACCTAAAATCTCTGATACCAAATAGGTGATTTTATACTTGTTCAGCTCAGTATTTCAGTATATCTGACTTAACCCTCAATTCCATCCTAAGAAGGTGGCCAATCCCCTTGATTTTTGTGTTCCATTTTCACACAAAGATGGCGGCTCATGGAGCCAATGGCATAGTTCCAAAATAGTTCCAGGAAGTCAGCATCATGGGAAGGAAACAAAACACCATTGTTTGGAGCAATATTTCCAATCTATGACAGCGGTTGTGAACTTGCTGTTTGTTGTTTCTCGAAGAGGATATTCTTATTAACAACATATCTAAAAATTGGGATGGTGTTTTGCCCCTTTATTTGTATAATGCCTTTTCAAATCTCAATGCAGTGTGGCATGCATCCCTCAAATCCATCCAAAGTGGCGTCATGAAAAAACCCCCCACCATTTTTTAGAGCAATACCTCCAAAGTATGACACCAGCTGTGAACTTGTTTTTTGTTGTGTCTGTAAGAGGATATTTTTATTAACAACATAGCAACAAAATAGAATGGTGTTTTGCCTCATTCCTTTTAATGATCGTAAAGCGCATTGCGGAGTGACATAAGCCTGTGATCAAATAGTGCAGAGGGAAGCGGAAGTGGTGAATTGTTCTGGGCCAAGGACATGGGGGAATCAAGATTGGGTACTCATTACATTGCATGTATTGGGAAGGGGTCTCTTCAGACGACTTTATCCCGGGCCCAGGCAAAGCTGTTTGCTCAGCTCAGTATTTCTGATTTTTTTCCAGGGATTCTGGCCTCATCTTTTTAAGTGTACTATCGGCCAGATGATCAAGTGACTACGCAACATGTTCTCACTGGCGCTACGTTAGCAATAAATTCAAGATGGTTGAGAGAAGTACCATTTTGAGAGAAGTCATAAAAAAACAACCTCTGGAAATAAAACAAGGTGTTGATATGATTTCCTTGATGCTACCTTGACTTCCTTGATGGTGATTTAATATTTGAAAAAAAAGAGAGAAATGTATTAAACAAGTCAGGAACTTTCAATGCTCTGGCCTGTGGCAAATTATTTTATACACACTTATCTTTCAATCACCAGCTGCATCTTATGAGTTCACTTTATAAGGTAGCTTGCCATTGCCATTGATGATGCATTAGGTATCTGCACTCATATTGTTGTGTGCAACCATCCGTCATTGGCAATTCAATGAGGAACACCTGAATGAAACTTTGAATGAAACTTTATTGTCATTGTACAGGTGCAACGAAATTGGTACCTTGAAGAACAATGACAACATAGGTATTGATTTCAGTAAGGATACCACCACCATGCTCAGGGCACTTCGGTCAGGGGAGGATGATGGGGGGCGGGAAGTTCTACAATCAGGATACCTCTTTACAAACTGTCTCCTCCTATGTGTCATCTCTAATCAACTTTTACTTTCCTATGCGACCATAAAACAGTCCCACCCCCGCCAACAGTCACCACGACAGAGGTACCCTGACTGTAGAACTGTGCCCCGCCCCCAATCCACCACCATATCTGAACGCTTTTGCATGCTGCAAAGCTTCCTTTCGGCTTTTATCATTTTACCTGGATCAATGTAATGATGAACTTTACAAGTAATGAACATTGTCTATAAGTACCCAAGCCATGATTGTTGTAATCACTGCTGCTAACCTGCAATCCACTTGTCAGTATTACGGTGGTATAATATTATAATGATGCAAGCAGCTGAATTAGATCGCAACAATATGACAAGAACCACATGGTTGTCTGGTGCCAATATGAACTTCTGTGCCTTCAATATTCACCTGATATTGAATACTGCATGCAAGCAAACTCTTCTAACTAAAACTCCAGGACCATGCTGTCAAAATAGTCTGAGGGAATCTCTAGCCAGTATGAATTAAGTTATTTTGCAATACAGCTGGTAACTTAACGAGTAAGACACAAGCTTCATAGCAAATATAAAGTTACAGTTGCTGATTGAAAGATTAGTTAGGATGGGAGTCCTTGTTGCAAACAAGAGTGCTACAATTCTTTAATCCTCTCCTATTTCATCACTTTATTCCAAGACTACTACTACCGCTACCAGTACCACTACTACTACTACTACTACTACTACTAAAATGATGATTATGAGTATTAGTATGATTTTACAATTAAAATAATTAATGTCTATCAAAGCCATGTGCAATATGCTATTCTTGCTGTGTGGCAGCAATCAATTCATTTACAAGTGTTATGGTTTCCCTAGAATTTGCTTTGTCATTCACAGGGTAGCCATCTTGTTTTCACTATTAAGGTGACATCAGAGCCATGGATTTGAGAGTTGTGACAAGTCGGTTGGTGACATGGTCCTCATAGCTTCAAGTAATTGTAGCCAATTGAGATTTTGAAGTCCGTTATAAAAAGAATGAGGCAAAACACCATCCCAATTTTTCTATATGTTGTTAAAAAAACGTCCTCTTTCAGAAACACCAAACAGAAAGTTCCTAACTAGTGTCATAGATTGGAAATATTGCTCCAAACATTGGTGCAAATTAATTTTTTCCCATCTTTGGACCTCTGTATCTCAACAACCATTGGAGCCTTTTGTTAGATATACTATGATGTGAAAGTCATGGTATATATCAGACCATATACCAAGGATGAACCTTACATGTAGAACTTTGAGGTTTTTACAGACATTTGGAAACCCTAGAACATATGATATCTACACAGAGTAGAGGCACATTATTACGATGTGATTTGACTTACAGTGCTGCAAATTGTAATATATGATATTCAGGTCTGGGACTCTTAGCCCTGAAAATATAATGAATCTGACACAAATAGTTCTGGAGATAATTGAGTCTGAACATGGTCACTCATGCAATGTCGCTAAAACAAGCGTAGGGGGTGTACTTATTTACATATTTTTTGTGCCAAAAGTATCCAGAGCTGAGTTCTGATATTGTGGATATGATCTATTGGATGTTTAAGGCATCACATACATTTTTTTCAGGCAAATCCGAGGGGGTCGAGTGGGAGATTTTTCAGAAATTTGCTGATTCCAGCTGGAATGACCCAAAAAATAACATTCATTTTATGTAAGATGCAGTAGCTTGTTAATTAGAGTGACTTAACAGTATGACCAGGCAAACCAAATTAAACTAAATCCAACCCCAGTGGCAGCCCTTGCTGCACACGGTACATTTGTGTGGACATGATGGCATGTAAAGCTGCGTACTGTATATGAGTTCATGAATAATGAAAACTGAGGATAGACATAGGCTACTAGAACTAGATGATATGTATAAGTCAATAAAAGTCATAAAATAATATGATGCATGTATCATGAGGAACTCTCAGGATGAAAAACCTGTTTTATGAATGGAAAGTTAACACTAACACACAAAGACCGTGTTATGAGCAGGATGAAAAGCCTGTTCTATAAACAGACAGAAGACATTGTCACGCAAAGGCAGTGTTATCATAAGCTCCTGAATAAGGGCTGTTTGTGTACACTAATTTGCCAATCTCAATTACACACACACACACACCCACACACAACCTGTGACAATTATAAAACAGGTTTAATGTGTACAAAACATGAATTTGAAGAACCATGTTCACAACAAGTTGGAGGTTGTCTTCGGTCACTACATCGATCCGTTTATCTGTTGAGCTTACCAGGCCCGCCTGCTGCCCCACTTTTGAGCCAGAGGCTTTGTCATCGGTACATGTGGAGTTTTTATTGTGTTGAAACGTTGTTTGTGCTTATTAAGTTTCCAGTGTGTTATCCTCTCAATTGCATGTCTGGAATGTGGACAATAAATAAGCACAACATAAATTTTTTAAAAACATGCATTTGCTTGTTGTATTACACTCTCAGAAATAAAGGTACACTGAGGGTACAAAATGCACACTAGAAATGCACTCAGAGAGTGCGGACCTCCGCCAAGTAAGCTCTTTAAAGGGACAGTGTGTGAGATTTTTAGTTGTTTATTTCCCAAATTCATGCTGCCCATTCACTAATGTCACCTTTTTCATGAATACTTGCCACCAGCACCAAATTCTAAGTATTCATTATGACTGGAAAAATTGCACTTTTCATACATGAAAAGGGGGATCTTCTCCATGGTTCGCCATTTTGAATTTCCAAAAATAGCCATTTTAGCTGCAAAAATGACTGTACTTGGACCATACTAGAAATATTTGTTTATTACTTAGTAAACCTTCATGTAAAGATCAAAATTGGCAATAGGCAGTCCAGTTTCAATGAGCAGCATAGTTGCAGCACCTTTTGTGACCATTTCCTGCACAGTGATGTTACACCCTTTTTTTCTGCTTTGTTTTTGTGGAGCTGGAATGTCAAAATTTGCCCTATCCCTTAATGGTGAAGAATCTTTTTTTAAATTCCTGGGTCTGAATCGTGATCCAGATCAACACCAAAATTCAATCGATTGTTCATTTTCAACAACTAGGCAACACAAAATTTCATCCAATTCCGTTCATGATTTTTTTGAGTTATCCTATCCTGCTGACAAAACTTACAAACAAAGAGACGAACAGACAGACAAACCAACGCGACCGAAAACACAACTTGGCGGAGGTAATAATTATGACTTATTTTGCAATCAAAATGGGTCAGTACAAATTAACACTGCAATCGAAATGGGCACACATTTAAGCACCATACCCCATCGTTCTTATCATCATAGGGAACAGTTCACTGTTCAGTATTGCACGCAACTTCAATGAAATTCATCCACATGCACGTCACAAAACAATAACCCACGCGGCAGCAGGACTATCTCGCTTAGCCTATATTCCTTCCAAAAATAAATGTCCGAATGTCACAAAAATGTTCTTTGCACTTTCCGTAATTATATCAAACAAATAAAGTATCCACATAGAATAAATCAAGTCTTCAGTTTCGACGTTACAAATCTTGAACAAAAATACGAGCCGTGGCGCAAAGTCTCTTGCAGCTAAAAGTGACTGAGCTCACCTGGGGCCTCATGTACGAAGCTCACTTATGGACAAAAAAAACGACTTAAGTTGTTTTCCACGGCCACGTTCAGATGTACTAAAATAGACTAGAAGCATTTCCAGAAAAAGGCCCTTTATAAGGGAATTAGAAGCATTTTTTTAGTAAAAGTTGGAAACCTTATTTTATAAGACAATTAGAGTACCCTGAATTCAGCTAGCCAGGTTCCCAAGCTGAATTTTGAGTTTCTGAGTGCATTGCAATATGCGACCTTGCCTCCTCCACTTGCTTCTCTCCGCGTACCAGGAAGTAATATATTATGATGACATCACTGACAACAGCATTATATTTCAATATCTTGCAAAAGCTCAATAGTAGAGTCTTTTTCTCATTTGCAATTGGGATGGTGAATGAAAAACAGTCCCTCAAAAGTTGTTGTGGCTAGGCTGACAGCTCGAAAACTTTATTGTTTTCTCCACGGAGGAGGGCCCAGGAGGCGGGACCAGGAGACAAGCGCAAGTGGAGGAGGCAAGGTCGCATATTGCAACGCACTCCCTATGCTCTAAGCTGAGGCCCCTGAGCCCCGTGGGCTAAGGGGAGACAAACCCTGAGAAAACGGGAGGCGTCAGGCAAAGGCGCTCGTGGTGCCTCATTTAAACAGCTCGTATAAACAGTTATGCTGAATATCTTGTGTCTTTATAACCAGTAGGCTACATCCGGTAGGGACTCACATTGGTTTGCTACAGGGACCATGCTGAGATGATGCTGTGATTTGGCCTATGGGCCCCAGTGTTTCACCAATTTAGCCAAATGATGACTCCAGGGGACTTCACCAGAACTACTTAATCACAATCACCTCTTATGGTAATCACTAAAATATACTTATAGCTACAATATGCTTCCTTGACTATGTACTTTATATGACCTGATGTTCTACAACAACAAGCACAGAGAGTATGCATCATGCTAGGAATTGATGTGAGAATGTCGGAAATGGCACATCATTGTACTGCATTGTCTTTGAGGTGGTAATAGAGGGAGTGGTTGGCATCCACATCCCTGAAATATGTTGTTTCATTTGACCTCTCTGAAGCATACCAAATATTGTTACAATGGAACAGGTTTACTGCAACGTGTATGAAACCAGTTCATGGCTAGGTGGATGCTGTCCTAGGACACGCACCATTCAGTGTGTTGGATATAAAACTATCCCCAAACTGCCTTTCAATCACTTCCTCTCAACAGACGGCTTGTAAGAATAATATTTATGGATACTCAATGCAGAATGCACCAGTTCTCAATATACTGTAGTATTTTTATATTGTCAAAACCTTGTTTGTGCTTACAGTATTTCTCAATTGGTTTTGTACATTTCTCGAATCTCTCTCGCAATTTGCAAAACATAACATTCATTCTCAAAACAGCTTTAACAAATGGCAAAACACCGTGGATGACCTGCAAAACCAAGTCTCTTGCTCAAAACCCAAGTTTTTGTGTCAATGAACGTATCAGTGCCAGCAGAATGGTTAGTCATTGTGTCATAGTGTGGTCCGTGTATGGACAAGCTAGTCAAATCGATTTGTCATGTTGTCAATTGAATAGTACACTCTTGAGGATCTTTTCTGATGCAAAATGTTGTTGAGATTGGATGGGAAATGTTGTAAATTCGACTTTATATTACATTGATCAGATAAGATTGTCCTAGATATACATTTAGACTATGACCTATTTATTGACAGGTTTTCTCATTGCAAAATAGGAAAAATACCAAACTCTGGTTGAGGTGTCAAAATGCGCCCTCTACCATCCCTTTTTACTTGTCTTGCAAGCCCATGTGAAAAAAATCTAGAACTGTAAAGCAAAATAAATTTGAAACAATACACTGATACTGTATAAAGTGCACTTATTGCCTTGTGAAATTCTAGGGAAATATTATAATTTTGCGTGGAGCGTAATTATAAAGGGCACATGAGGCATAGAGTAATATAATGCAGTACAGTGCCTATTGTTGTATTGCATGCCTGTTATCTCTTTCCCTTTCATTAGAGAGAGTCGATATTTACCTGTGAGCAATTTACCAATTCAGATCACATTTATAGATAAAAATCCAATGGGAATTATACAGTGCTTATCACATTATGACAGCTTGGTAAATTATTTTGCATGTCAAGACTTAAACTATGACATAGGGCCTAAATGTTTTGGGGTTTGAGATAGTTTTGTGTATTCAGTGACAATGCTTTTTGAGTCATGACAAAAGCAATTGATAATGTACGAAAAAGCTGAGAATTGTGCACAACCATCTGCATGGTGATGAAAGCATTTGCTAAATGCTGAAAACTATGAGAAACGTATTTTACCATGTGCACAGATAACAGCAGGAAGTCACAATTGAACAAGAACTTTTGAGAATGATTATTCTGTTGGGAGAAATGTACAAAACCAATTGAGAAATACTGTAAAAGTTTCCAGTGTTCCATCCAGTCAGTGACCTAGCTGTAATCAACCCATGTGAAGAAAGTTATTCAAATGAACAGAGTGAAAAAATAACATTCATTTTTATGTAAGATTTAATTGCTTGTTATTAGAGTGACTTAACAGTATGACCAGGCAAACCAAATTAAACTAAATCCAGCCCCAGTGGCAGCCCTTACTACATACAGTACATTTGCGTTGACACGATGGCATGTAAAGCTGTGTGCTGTATATGAGTTCATGAATAATGAAAACTGAGGCAAGACATAGGCTACTAGAACTAGATGATATGTATAAGTCAATAAAAGTCATAAAATAATATGATGCATGTATCATGAGGAACTCTCAGGATGAAAAACCTGTTTTATGAATGGAAAGTTAACACTAACACACAAAGACCGTGTTATGAGCAGGATGAAAAGCCTGTTCTATAAACAGACAGAAGACATTGTCACGCAAAGGCAGCCCTTGCTGCATACTGTAGGGTGGATTGCCCTAATGTGGGCCATTTTGGGGTTTTCGGACTTCTGAAGACTATTACAATGTCAAGACAACACATTAAATCCACATCCAATACATTTTTGGAATCCCCCAGGGGTGCCCTCATAAAATCAAGAGAAAAAATGCAGATATTTTTTTCATAAAAGAAATTATACAGACATTAGTGCTCTTAGTGCCCAAGCATCTCAGAGCATGAGCGACTTCCTAATGTGGGACAGTCATTGTCCTAATGTGGGACAATGAAATGTAATGTTAAAATTAATGCTAGACACTGTAAAGTCAATGTTTAATGTTTTCAACTATGGTGCACCTTCACAAATAATGGTAAACAACTAAACAAGTAGCATAATTCTCTCAAAACTATTTATTTTTGACATCAGCCATCGTTTCATTGAAAACTGTGCAATTCATCAACAAAATGGGATTACAAGTTATAATTCATAGATTTTAAGGTCTTTTAAAGGTATATTGTCTTTCTAAAGTTCAGAAAATGTTTTTTTTTACAAAAAACAATTTAAATGAGCTCAAGCTTAATGTTTTTGATGTTGTGTTTGCACGCGCGTGCCTGCGTGCGTGCGTGCGTGCGTGCGTGCGTGCGTGTGTGTGTGTGTGTCATATTGAGACATACCCCTTACACACACACGCACACGCACACGTGCACACACACACACACACACACACACACACACACACACACACACACACACACGCACACGTGCACACACAAAACCTAGGGATGCACCGATACCACTTTTTTGAAAACCGATACAAGTACGAGTACATTAATGTGTGTACTTGCCGATACTGAGTACCGATACCGATACCTTTTACCACCAAAATACAATGAAAATAAATGCATGGCCTTGTTTTTTTTCCACCTGTGATATTTTTATTGTTCATTTCCATGTAGATTTAAATGTTAGTAAATGTATGAGGTGGCACTTTTTTCCCATGCTGCTTTCAATTCCACAGAACATGACAAGATTTTGCATTGTTTTGAGTAATAGTAGTACTAATAGTAGTAGTGGTATCGGCAAGTGCTTGACGAGTACGAGTACGAGTATAATGAGCAGTATCGGGTGCCGATACCGATACCAGTGTAGGTATCGGTGCATCCCTAACAAAACCTTAGAGATATCCCTTGCCCTCAACTTTAATCCTTTCAAATATCACTTGACCTTAAATATATGCAACTATAATACAGTTTAACACTGTAAAACATCATTTTCACCATGTAAATTACCACTGTTATTGCATAAACCAGTGTCCCACATTAGGCAAATCATGCCGTCCCACATTAGGACACCACCTGTCCTAAAGTGGGACAGTAAGAAAATCAATCTAAAACCAAATATAAAGTGTAAATATCCAACATTTTACATTATTTTATAATGAACAAACATTTCATAAATACATCAGAATCAAAAGTTGCATGGATGTATTGATATTAATGATTTTATACCCTTAACACTAATTTAGTCAAAACTCTATGTCATTGGCCTTTTGGATGGTTTCACAGCAGGTGCTTCTTGTTTGATGATTGCCCCACCCTATTTTTTTATTGGATAGTTAAAATGTAAACTTATTTTGGTCACATGGTAGTAGAGCTTTGCTTTTACCATAGTTTCACTGACATTCATTAGTTTAGGGAGGAGCCAGAGCCCCTGAAGCTTAGGTGTCCCACATTAGGCAGTGGCCCACATTAGGGCAATCCACCCTACATTTGCGTTGACACGATGGCATGTAAAGCTGTGTGCTGTATATGAGTTCATGAATAATGAAAACTGAGGCAAGACATACTACGAGATGATATGTATAGGTCAATAAAAGTCAATAAAAGAATATGATGCATGTGTCATGAAGAACTCGCAGGATGAAAAACCTGTTTTATAAATGGGAGGTTAACACTAACACACAAAGACCGTGTTATGAGCAGGATGAAAAGCCTGTTCTATAAACAGACAGAAGACATTGTCACGCAAAGGCAGTGTTATCATAAGCTCCTGAATAAGGGCTGTTTGTGTACACTAATTTGCCAATCTCAATTACACACACACACACACACACACACAATACCTGTGGCAATTATAAAACAGGTTTAATGTGTACAAAACATGCAATTTGAAGAACCATGTTCACAACAAGTTGGAGGTTGTCTTCAGTCACTACACCGATCTGTTTATCTGTTCAACTTACCAGGCCCGCCTGCTGTCCCACTTTTGAGCCAGAGGCTTTGTCATCGGTACATGTGGAGTTTTTATTGTGTTGAAACGTTGTTTGTGCTTATTAAGTTTCCAGTGTGTTATCCTCTCAATTGCATGTCTGGAATGTGGACAATAAATAAGCACAACATACATTTTTTTAAAATATGCATTTGCTTGTTGTATTACACTCTCAGAAATAAAGGTACACTGAGGGTACAAAATGCACACTAGAAATGCACTCGAGGAGTGCAGACCTGCGCCAAGTAAGCTGTTTAAAGGGACAGTGTGTGAGATTTTTAGTTGTTTATTTCCCGAATTCATGCTGCCCATTCACTAATGTTACCTTTTTCATGAATACTTACCACCAGCATCAAATTCTAAGTATTCATTATGACCGGAAAAATTGCGCTTTCCATACACGAAAAGGGGGATCTTCTCCATGGTCCGCCATTTTGAATTTCCCAAAATAGCCATTTTAGCTGCAAAAATGACTGTACTTGGACCATACTAGAAAATATTTGTTTATTACTTAGTAAACTTTCATGTAAAGATCAAATTTTGCAATAGGCAGTCCAGTTTCAAGGAGCAGCATAGTTGCAGTACCTTTTTGACCATTTCCTGCACAGTGATGTTACACCCTTTTTTTCTGCTTTGTTTTTGTGGACTGGAATGTCAAAATTCGCCCTATCCCGTAATGGTGAATAATCTTTTTTAAAATTCCTGTATCCGCATCGTGATCAGGATCACCACCAAAATTCAATCGATTGTTCCTTTTCAACAACTAGGCAACACAAAATTTCATCCAATTCCATTCATGATTTTTTTGAGTTATCCTATCCTGCTGACAAAACTTACAAACAAAGAGACGAACAGACAGACAAACCAACACGACCGAAAACACAACTTGGCGGAGGTAATAATATACTTTTGCAATCAAAATGAGTCAGTACAAATTAACACTGCAATCGAAATGGGCACACATTTAAGCACCATACCCCATCATTCTTATCATCATAGGGAACAGTTCACTGTTCAATATTACACGCATCTTCAATGAAGTTCATCCACATACGCGCCACAAAACAATAACCCATGCGGCAGCAGGACTATCTCGCTTAGCCTATATTCCTTCCAAAAATAAATGTCTGAATGTCACAAAAATCAGTTTGTTGCACTGTCCGTAATTAAACCAAACGAAAAAAATATCCACATAGAAGAAATCAAGTCTTCAGTTTCGACGTTACAAATCTTCAACAAAAATACGAGCCGTGGCGCAAAGTCTCTTGCAGCTAAAAGTGACTGAGCTCACCTGGGGCCTCATGTACGAAGCTCACTTATGGACAAAAAAAACGACTTAAGTTGTTTTCCACGGCCACGTTCAGATGTACTAAAATAGACTAGAAGCATTTCCAGAAAAAGGCCCTTTATAAGGGAATTAGAAGCATTTTTTTAATAAAAGTTGGGAACCTTATTTTATAAGACAATTAGAGTACCCTGAATTCAGCTAGCCAGGTTCCCAAGCTGAATTTTGAGTTTCTGAGAGCGTTGCAATATGCGACCTTGCCTCCTCCACTTGCTTCTCTCCTCGTACCAGGAAGTAATATGTCATGATGACATCACTGACAACACCATTATATTTCAATATCTTGCAAAAGCTCAATAGTAGAGTCTTTTTCTCATTTGCAATTGGGATGGTGAATGAAAAACAGTCCCTCAAAAGTTGTTGTGGCTAGGCTGACAGCTGGGAAACCTTATTGTTTTCTCCACGGAGGAGGGGCCAGGAGGCGGGACCAGGAGACAAGCGCAAGNGGAGGAGGCAAGGTCGNATATTGCAACGCACTCCCTATGCTCTAAGCTGAGGCCCCTGAGCCCCGTGGGCTAAGGGGAGACAAACCCTGAGAAATCTCGCCTCCTTGCAGGAGAGGAAGAAGGGAGGCGTCAGGCGAAGGCGCTCGTGGTGCATTATGCAGGACTTTTGTGGTGCATTATGCAGGACTTTGGGAGTCTACAAGCGCACCCTGTCTGGTGACAGGGTGACAGGGTGACAGGGTGCGCTTTCGTGCCAAGCGCAGTTGCCTGCGGTGATGCCCAAGGGGCTCCAAGGCAGCTGCTCGAGCTGGGGAAGCCACATCAGCCACTAAGTTGGTGGTCAGTCCCTGCTGTATGAGATTCTCTGTGGTGGCAGGGAGTTGGGATAAAGAGTCGTCCATTGTAGGCGGGAGATCGGAGCGTGTTGCCAGGTGGGAGTCAGAGTCTGACTCCACTGAAATGCATTGCCAGCAGTCGACCGTAGTCATGAGAACAAAGGGACAGAGTGGGCTAAAACTAATCAAGCTCTCGTAACTCGTGTCGTTCAGGGTACTCGTGACCTCAGTCAGCAGACGTGAGTGTGCAAATGTGTGTAAAGAACTTTTACTCCGTACTGTCTCGTATGAGTAGATTCCGTCATTGTGAAGTTTCTTGCTGCCATGGAGGACACTGTACATTCCATATTTTTGATCTCCAATGTGTGATCTCAGGTTAAAAGAGAGTGTCCACCTACACAAAGCTGAGGCTGTCTCTGCGATCACATTGATGCTCTTTTATTGCCTGTGACATTTACCCACTTCATAGCCTGATCAGAATCTACCTGGCTAAACTTGTGAGCCGATCTCTTGACCACAAAGTGGAATTCAGACGAAATGGTTCTGGAAGCTGACTCATCTCAAGTAGATACACTGGGCACCTTTGTGCATAATTAAGATGGTCATGCCGCTTAAAGTAAGGCAACATCAGGCTGAAAGAGTGAAAAGGAAGATGCCAGGTAGCTTCACATTGTGCTCTTGTATATTGCAGCAGAATAGTAACCATATCCATATCCATGTACTGCCACCAGTTCACGTCATCAGATTGACTCTCAACTATATCATGCATAAGGGTCATTCCAGCTGGAATCAGCAAATGGTCCCCACTCGACCCCCTCGGATTTGCTTGAAAAAAATATATGTGATGGCTTCAACATCCAATAGAACCCCCATACTCAAATAGCGGCTCGCGAGCCATTTGTGGCTCGCGGGGCATCTATTTTTGGCTCTCGAATAATGTTGAAAAATTAAAAAAAATAAATTTAAAAAAATTATTATTTTTTTTTTTTGGTCCGATCGCGCTGTCGGCTCTTATTTTGAAATCGCGCCACAGACGCACGTGAAGAAGCGTGCCGTGCCCCACCCCCTCAGGCAGGCAGTGTTGCCAATTTAGTGACTTTGTCGCTAGATTTAGCGACTTTTGGCCACCTCTGGCGACAAAAAAAATCATCTAGCGACTTAGCGACTTTTCAGGCTCAATCTGGCCGAATCTAGCGACTATTTCGCTTATCTTGTGAGAGGCAAATCAGTGTCCCTCCCCACGACACCACACAATGCATTTCCAGTGGCGGGTAGAGACAGACGTGACACATGATGCACCACGGTGTGGCAGCTTTTGTGATACGCACAGGAATTGTCATGCACGTACATCTGCTTGTATGAGACTACGGCAAGCGATATGGGACAAAGATATGGCAGGAACCGAATGTCAACATAAACCGAGATTACACAATCTTCGATATGGTCACCAAATGTTTTGGGACTGTCATTTGTGTTATGCCTACACTTTGGAATTAGATCAGAGTCTTGTTGTTACACAGGTATATTTGATTTACCTAAACTGTACCCTGTACTAAGCATATGACAAATTTAAATGAGCACTAGCAGGCTGGCCGCACCGCGGCACCGACCGCAGTGAATCTCTGGCACATGGCGACAAAAAACTCATCTAGCGCCTTTAGCGACTTTTTGGTGCATGTGGCGACTTTTTAAAACGTGCATTTTCAGTGACAAATGAATCGTTTTTCCACATAATTCTGACTCTGCGTCGCCGTCAGAAGCGTTTCCCACGGTTAAGCGGGGCTGCAGATAAGCTCTGATCTCCAAAAAGTAGCTAGCACCGCCCATTTGTACTGTGGACGAAGGCATGTGGGCACGTTTTCTGTAGATCAGCGCGCCGTGCGTGACATTGTGACGTCATACGTAACGTCATGACGTCATCTAGCAACTTCTAGCGACTTTCCAGCAGGCCCATAGCGACTTTGGCTGATTTTCTTATGGCAACACTGGTTTCTCCCTCTTTGTGTCAGTCACTGCAGGCTCCGGACAGAAGCACCTACGACGCTGGCATTAGAGGTGAGGTAGACTACAAGGGAAGGACTGTATCAGAGCCTGTAAATAAATTATTCACAAAGTTCTCTATGCATCGTTTTTGAAAGTAATGGTCCACATTTGATTGCAAACAGTGTGTTAGGACTTCGAATTGGTTTAGCAGTAGCTGTAGCTAGTTGCTAACACAAATGAAGGCAAACTGTGTTTGAACTCTGCTGGCAGCTAACTATTGGTAGCCTATTAAAAACGAATTGCTTAATAAACTTTTCACACTTTTAAACAGTCCCCAAATAGTTCGTTTGGAATGCAAAGACCCTCATAAGACTGCAAACAAAGTTATCAGCAACTTGACAATTTATTATTGGCTTTTGATTTTAATCAACATGGCATCAAATGTGCCATTTTCTTGTTGACAAAACCTGGTGTTCTCCTATCTATGTGTCCTCTTTGTTGGGTCCATTATTGCCTCTGATTCTCATTATGCATGTGAGAGCTGCATAAACAAAGTCATAATAAGCAACATGTGTTTGAAAAGTGTTATCTTTTTGTAATATGGTGAAGGTGGTCTGCTTCACCAAAATGTTCCCCGTGCAGGGTTTACCCAATTAATGATCCAGGAGGCAAGTGATATAGAGAAAATAGAACATGGTTTTATTTTTACAATAAATATATAACACAAGAAGAAAGAAAAGAAAGGGGAGGGAATTGAAACTGAGGCTGTATGGGCAGCAGGCTAGTACATACACAGTGGGCCCCACTACTACACTACCGTAGGTGACCCCAAACCCAGTTCTGGTAAATAGTGAAGGCACTGCACTCTTGTGAAAACCACACAACTCAGTAATCCACAGCAAACCACTTGACACTCAATACTATTTTGTGCTGACACACAAGGGCCCTTGCTATAGGTATGCTCAAAAGTGGAGCTAAACAGTTCTGCTACCCAGAGCCTCAGTTCAACAAAAAAGGGAATTAGAAAGATAAAAATAAATCTGGCCATATATACAGAAAGACTCTTTAAAAGCACTTGGCTTGGAGGTAATTTACAGAGGGGAGAAAGCGGCACAAACACTCAAGTAGCTGCACTGGTGCCGCTGTAACAACCCAAAAACACACACATCAGTATACACATACATACACAATGAGTTAAGGGCATTCACATTTTTGTTATTCATTTGTACACACATCATTCACATTCATGGCATCCTATGATGGGTAAAACGGGTTAAATGTGTGACGTTGGGCAAGCTAGTGGAGGTTACAAAGTTAAACACCAGATACCTGCGACTGCGGGCTCCTAGGTGCACTTCTTTTGGTGGCGTGGGGGATGCAAGTCAAGCACAGGAACGTTTCCCCTGTTGCATTTAAACACAGACGTTCCGGTTTTATCACTTGGCATTTGTGACACTAATTGCAAACAATTACCATGGTTTTACACCAAAAGCGATAGAAAAACATCATGAACACAAGACAGTGCTTCTACCTGATGCCGACTTGCTTGTTCCATTGTGGGGTGGTGCTCAACCCTTCAGCAGCAAGCGGTTAGCTTCCTCTAGAAGTAGCGTTAAGCTACAACTGGCCAAGTCTGCTTGTTCTGTGTACAGCGAGTGCAGCCTTAAGCTACACTGAAGCAGTCTACCTGCACTACTGTGCCACACTACTGTAGCCATATGCTACTACTAAAACACGGCACCATGCAACACGCATGGGCTTGTAGCCTTAAGCTACAACCAGGGTAACTTCTCCCTGCTCTGTGCACAAAGACTTTTACAAAACTTCTGTCCTTCCTTTATCCTCCCCATGTTTCAGGCTTCCAGTTTCAGAAGACTAGGGTCGGCTTCAAATCAGTGCTCCCTCCACTGGGAGGGAGTGTATGTGTGTGCGCTAATGAGTGCATGTGTGTGCATTAACGCATGTATATGTGTGCATAAAACAAATAAAAACAACAACAGGCGCTACACCTGGTCACACCCACCCCAGCTTTGAAAGCTCACCGTCCCGGTGAGGACCTGACCATCTTTATAACTGGGGTTTTGACGGTGCATGTCTCTGGACAGGTCAAGTGACAATTTAAAAGCAAACTTTCAGTCTCCATAGGGCGTAGACCTACCATGGCTGCGGCACAGTATTCAAAGCACAGCTGAATGCAGAGTGTTGGGGATCGATGGTTGCATGCGGTGCACTGGACCCACTGTTTGATGAAAGTCCCTCTGTTGCACCTTTGTCCCCATGTCTATGCTCCTCACTGTTCATTTTCAGCCAGCAGCCTTGTCAGTTTGTTCATTGAGTCTCTCATTTTGGCCATGGTCTTTCAGACGGCGGCGATCCTTTTCCTTTGGAGAAGGGGAGGCCTCTGGGTCGTCAGTCAGCATGTCGTCCGACATCCCACGATGAGTGTGCTGCCGCTTCTCCCCTCTCAAACAAACCAAAGCAACCTCCAGACTTCCAAGCCTCCCTAACACGGACACAAAGCTGGCCAACTCAAAATAAACCAAAATAATTCTCAAATCACTAGCCTTGGATGTAGTTTACCGACTACGCCAATTGTAATATGGTGAAGGTGGTCTGCTTCACCAAAATGTTCCCCGTGCAGGGTTTACCCAATTAATGATCCAGGAGGCAAGTGATATAGAGAAAATAGAACATGGTTTTATTTTTACAATAAATATATAACACAAAAAGAAAGAAAAGAAAGGGGAGGGAATTGAAACTGAGGCTGTATGGGCAGCAGGCTAGTACATACACAGTGGGCCCCACTACTACACTACCGTAGGTGACCCCAAACCCAGTTCTGGTAAATAGTGAAGGCACTGCACTCTTGTGAAAACCACACAACTCAGTAATCCACAGCAAACCACTTGACACTCAATACTATTTTGTGCTGACACACAAGGACCCTTGCTATAGGTATGCTCAAAAGTGGAGCTAAACAGTACTGCTACCCAGAGCATCAGTTCAACAAAAAAAGGGAATTAGAAAGATAAAAATAAATCTGGCCATATATACAGAAAGACTCTTTAAAAGCACTTGGCTTGGAGGTAATTTACAGAGGGGAGAAAGCGGCACAAACACTCAAGTAGCTGCACTGGTGCCGCTGTAACAACCCAAAAACACACACATCAGTATACACATACATACACAATGAGTTAAGGGCATTCACATTTTTGTTATTCATTTGTACACACATCATTCACATTCATGGCATCCTATGATGGGTAAAACGGGTTAAATGTGTGACGTTGGGCAAGCTAGTGGAGGTTACAAAGTTAAACACTAGATACCTGCGACCGCGGGCTCCTAGGTGCACTTCTTTTGGTGGCGTGGGGGATGCAAGTCAAGCACACGAACGCTTCGCCTGTTGCATTTAAACACAGACGTTCCGGTTATCACTTGGCATTTGAGACACTCATTTCAAACAATTACCATGGTTTTACACCAAAGGCGATAGAAAAACATCATGAACACAAGACAGTGCTTCTACCTGATGCCGACTTGTTTGTTCCACTGTGGGGTAGTGCTCAACCATTCAGCAGCAAGCGGTTAGCTTCCTCTAGAAGTAGCGTAAAGCTACAACTGGCCAAGTCTCCTTGCTCTGTGTACATCGAGTGCAGCCTTAAGCTACACTGAAGCAGTCTCTACCTGCACTACTGTGCCACACTACTGTAGCCATAGGCTACTACTAAAACAACGGCACCATTAGGGTTGCCAACTGTCAATGAAAAAAATACGGGACACTTCATCCTGCCGGGGGTCTGGGGGTCGTCCCCCAGAAAAATTTGCATTTCTTAGATGTAATTTCTTGCATTTTAACGTCCTGTGTCCCGTTTCAGTTCAATACGGAACCCGTACTTTTATCTCTAAATACAGGACGATTCCGTATTTCAAGGGACGGTTGGCAACCCTAGGCACCATGCAACATGCATGGGCTTGTAGCCTTAAGCTACAACCAGGGTAACTTCTCCCTGCTCTGTGCACAAAGACTTTTACAAAACTTCTCTCCTCCCTTTATCCTCCCCATGTTTCAGGCTTCCTGTTTCAGAAGACTAGGGTCGGCTTCAAATCAGTGCTCCCTCCACTGGGAGGGAGTGTATGTGTGTGCGCTAATGAGTGCATGTGTGTGCATTAACGCATGTATATGTGTGCATAAAACAAATAAAAACAACAACAGGCGCTACACCTGGTCACAATTACAAGGCCCGGCCCTTTATTGGGAGGAATTTTAAAAAACTGGCCCTCTGGGACTTTTAATCGAGTACCCCTGCAATAGAACATATCCACCATTGCAGATTTCAGCTGTGCATACTTTTTCCACAAAAAATCTGTAAATAAGGACACCCCCTCCCCCTGATTTGGCATCACTGCCTGAGTGACCATATTCAGACTTAATTATCTCCAAAACTATTTGTGGTAGGTCCATTATTTTTTCAGGGCTAAGAGTCATATACCTGATGAGCATACATTACAATTTGCAGCACTGTATGTCAAATTACACCTTAATACTGGCCCTCTACTTTTCTTTGAAATTAAAATTGCAAGGGTTTTCAGATGTCCATAAAAACCTCAAATTTCAACATTCAAGGTTCATCCTTGGTACATGGTCAGATATGTGCCATGACTTTCACATCACATCATATTTGATATGAGGGTCCAATGGTTGTTGAGATGCAGAGGTCCAAAAATGGGCAAAAACTAATTTATACCATTATTTGGAGCAATATTCCCAATCTATGACACCAGTTGTGAACTTGCTGTTTGGTGTCTCTGAAAGATAATATTATTATTCATAACATATCTAAAATTTGGGATGGTGTTTTGCCCCATTATTTTTATAATGAATTTTAAAAACTCATTCCTGTGTGACATGCAGGTGTACCTTAGGAGCCCTGTTACCTTAGAAAAAAATTGGGTTTACTACACCTAAAATGAATAGCCAAGTCAGTGTACACTAAAACCTAAAATCTCTGATACCAAATAGGTGATTTTATACTTAACCCTCAATTCCATCCTAAGAAGGTGGCCAATCCCCTTGATTTTTGTGTTCCATTTTCACACAAAGATGGCGGCTCATGGAGCTGTCACAGGGAATTTGTTCCGGGCAGGGAAAAAGTTCCGGGCGACGTAACAATCGCGTTCGAATCAGCTGTTCAACATCATTCCAACAGCGTTGCTAAGCTGGTCACTATAGCTCGTCAACTGGTCGCTAAGGCTCGAGATACGCGTGCTGTGTTACTGTTACGTCACCCAGAGCAACGCAATGTCGCATTTACACATTTTAAACAGCAGTTTTGAGTATTTGCAGCGTGTATTCATTGTAGTTTAACTTGAGACTGGACTATCCTTAAGCCCATCATCCAATTTTAGGACAACCATTAGCAGTCACGTTGACAGTGGATCTTAAACGCTAAGGAAATGCCCATTTGGCTATGTTATTTTGACAATGTTGCATAGCAGAATATGCAACAATCTACTGGAATGCAGTAAACAATCGTCCGTTTACTTGAATGAAGACCTCCAAAAATGATAATTCATTGACTTACCACTGGCAAAATGTCCGCAGATGAATTTGGAAAATTAACTTGGCTTGAGAAACTGCAAAACTGCACTAACTTAAGAAGCAGGAAAACAGTCAAACGAATTAAATTATCATGTAGTCAACAACTGCCCTGTGATGCAATGTGGTTCATTCATTGTTAAACTTTACTTGGCCGATCTGCAGGAAGAACTGCAAATCAATATTACTGAACCAAGAAAACCCGTGGGCTTAGTTTACTTACGACTAGAAATGAGACACTACCACCTAGTGGTCTGTCCACTGACGTGTATACACGGTCAAAACTGAAAAGAGGTCTTACAAACCAGTAGGCCTATAGCCTATTGATTTGGAAACAGTCATTGGCCTTTTTCTACTTAATACAATAGATCTGAAATACACAAGCATTTATTCACCTTTTGCAGTTTTGAGCAGTAACCTAATGCATTACAAAAGCAACTAGACTGCCTGTGCAGTCGCCTTCGACTGCTTAAGGTATATCCCCGAAACGTAACGCTTCCAGTCCCCAATCATTTCTACCACTCCCGTCCACCTTTTCATGAATGTTTATGATAAATACAAAATATAAAATAAATATATTTAATATCTACACATAGATCAATGACGTACTTATATCATGTAGGCTATTTGTGTGTAAGTGGTATTACATGGTATTGCATATTTGTACACTGGTGTTACACTAGTATTACATGGTATTACATATTGTTACACTGGTTATTACACTGTACCTGGTATTGCCTATTTTTACACTGGTATTACACTAGTATTACATGGTATTAAATATTGTTACACTGGTTATTACACTGTAGGCCTACCTGATATGGTAGATTCACTGAAATGGTGAACCATTAAATTAAGGAGTTTCCGGGCAAATCAATCCACCCAGTCAGAAGTTATGGGCCAAATAAAAATTCCACCATTTTGAAAGTGTTGACCTCCAAACTCGAATCAGTTCATGAACCTACCCTGCAGCATTCACACACCAAATCTGGGACAAATCCATCCACCCGGTCAGAAGTAATGAGCCAAACAAAAATTCGGCCATCTTGAATTCGGCCATCTTGAAATTGTTGACCTCCAAACTCGAATCAGTTCATGAACCTACCCTAGAACATTCACACACCAAATCTGGGACAAATCCATCCACCCGGTCAGAAGTAATGGACCAAACAAAAATTCGGCCATCTTGAATTCGGCCATCTTGAAATTGTTGACCTCCAAACTCGAATCAGTTCATGAACCTACCCTAGAACATTCACACACCAAATCTGGGACAAATCCATCCACCCGGTCAGAAGTAATGGGCCAAACAAAAATTCGGCCATCTTGAATTCGGCCATCTTGAAAGTGTTAACCTCCAAACTGTAATCAGTTCATGAACCCACCCTAGAACATTCACACACCAAATCTGGGACAAATCCATCCACCCGGTCAGAAGTAATGGGCCAAACAAAAATTCGGCCATCTTGAAATCGGCCATCTTGAAATTGTTGACCTCCAAACTCGAATCAGTTCATGAACCTACCCTAGAACATTCACACACCAAATCTGGGACAAAACCATCCACCCGGTCAGAAGTTATGGACCAAACAAAAATTCGGCCATCTTGAATTCGGCCATCTTGAAAGTGTTAACCTCCAAACTCTAATCAGTTCATGAACCCACCCTAGAGCATTCACACACCAAATCTGGGACAAATCCATCCACCCGGTCAGAAGTAATGGGCCAAACAAAAATTCGGCCATCTTGAATTCGGCCATCTTGAAATTGTTGACGTCCAAACTCGAATCAGTTCATGAACCTACCCTAGAACATTCACACACCAAATCTGGGACAAATCCATCCACCCGGTCAGAAGTTACGGACCAAACAAAAATTCGGCCATCTTGAATTCGGCCATCTTGAAAGTGTTAACCTCCAAACTGTAATCACTTCATGAACCCACCCTAGAGCATTCACACACCAAATCTGGGACAAATCCATCCACCCGGTCAGAAGTAATGGGCCAAACAAAAATTCGGCCATCTTGAATTCGGCCATCTTGAAATTGTTGACCTCCAAACTCAAATCAGTTCATGAACCTGCCCTAGAGCATTCACACAAAAAATCTGGGACAAATCCAAACATCCGTTCAAAAGTTATCGCGTTAACACGAAAGACCTTACGCGGCGGCGGCGGCGGACGCGGCGGCGGCGGCGGCGGTGCACGCAAAACCATTACATCCCCGACGCTCCGCGTTTCGGGGATATAATTAATTAGGCTACTGTAATGCAATCCTTTTTGCTGTAATGCAGTAATGTAAGGCACTACAGGGCAAAAAAAACATTTACTTAGTTACAATGCTACTCAAGTTACAAATGCACTGCAATGACCTGGATTTTAGTGATATTCAGTGTGGTGCAGAAAGAAGCTATTCCTGAACCTAGTAGTTTTTAGTCTGCATGCTGCCAAAAACACCCCCTGTGTTGGAGGTGAAAAAGTCATGACTCAAAAGCTTGATTTTCACTGTAATAAATTGCCAGATCCATATTTAGGCAAAAGTAACTAAAGTAATGCAAAAGTAGTGGAATGCCTTACATTTTAAATATAGTAATATTGTAGTGTAAGGGATTATTTTGAAAAGACAGTAACATGTAATCAGTAATGCATTACAGTTTTGAGTAACTTAACCAACACTGACCTTTTGTTTAGAATTAATGCAGAAACCATGCACTATGCAATGTAAATCAGTAACAACAGATAGACTTAAAACACCCAAAAAACGATCTGAAATCTATTATTCTTCATTAAATCATCAAAGTTGCTTGTCCATTTACTGGCATTACTTTGTAGTAGTAAAACACATCTTCAAGGTAATTTAATATACAAGTATTTTATTTGTCACGTGTACAAAGCCTTGTGTGTGTGTGTGTGTGTGTGGTAGTTCTCGGAGGTCTTCTTCAGTCTCGGTTGAGCCGTAGGGCAGCATCATAGTGGCGAACACAGTCCCCATCCATCAGTCAAGTGTGAGGGCTGGGTTGGTTGGCAGGCTGGCTGCAGTTGACTGAGGAGGAAGGAAAGCAAAGTTATATGCAACCTTATTAAAGCTGTGGTCAATCGAGCGTAAACATACACCTTCCACCTGAAGATTCTATGCGCGTCCAAGTTAGACCAAGCGCATTGACGTCGGTAATGAGAATATGTTACAGTTGGGGTAGGGAGTCTGCAAGAAGAGCACACAATCACTTCCTCAACCGCAACGGATCAAATTAATTGTTATTAAAACGTTTTTAAAGAAATTTGGTCAGCAATTAAGTGTAACAGTGTTAGATAAGCAATAAGCCACTTGAGTCCGTGGGTTATGCTCAATTGATAACAGGCAAGGGGACGTTTACGCCACTCCGCTTCGCGTCGTGCACCAATTCACAAATTCATTGTTCTACACAAAGCTATTTAACATACCTGAAGTGTGTTGTCCACAACATCTGAGCTGTCAGCAGATGTCATTCCAACAGCTCTGTCTGTGGACATGTCAGTCTGCCCCCCTGAGATAAGATATTGTATTGAAGTCATTTGTAATATTACTTCATTGAAAAGAGTGAAACACACACACACACACACACACACACACACACACACACACTACATAATTAACTCAAGTACATACGCAGAGGCTTCACTGAAGCGTAGGGTGTCTTCGTCGACAGTGGTTGACCGTCCATGGTCTCCAGCTGGACGAGGTTGTTGTCCACACTGATGACCCTTGTTCATGGAAACATAAAAAGGAAATAGAGGACAACGTCAGCAATGCAATTCCTGTAAGCACATGAAAATACATAAAAACATTGGAAAAGAAATGGTCTAGATTTGAAGGGGAGAGAGCTCATGATTTGTATGTAATATGGGAAATAATTCGGTAGTTGGTGAGCAGGACGACTGAAACATGTGAAAAAGGATCAAGGATCAATCGAAAAATGATGTACCTGTACTCAGTGGACGACCAATCAGGAAGCATGGTCATACCAGGTCTGCCACGTTTCCGCTCGTTCCTCTTCAGGACCACCATGCCAGGAGTGATCGTGAAACGCTTCACTCCCTTTTTGCTCTTCTTCCGGTAGGAAGATTTCTGCCTTTCCTGGGCCTTCTGGATGTTGTCACGCACCTGAGCACAGTCATGTGAAAAGATTCTCCATTAAGAACACTTATTGTTGTTGGTTGAACCGTTTGTAGGTTTTTGAGCTATCCTACTGGCAAGCAGACAGACAGACAAATAAACCAACGCCAACAAAAGCATAACCTTCTTGGTGGACGTAATTACCTGGTCAAATACAGCTGCATCTTTCTCAGCTCGACTGGACATAAACGCTGAAACATCGTCCTCATCAACAGACGCGACAACCTCAGCCTCAGGAGTATCACTGGCAATCTGTGTTATCACAAAGACATGTTAATACATGTATGTAATTCAGAGCTTGGGAGGAAAAATGTGTCTGAAACTATCACAACATTATACATACCTCAGAAAACAGCCGTGGCTCGCGGCCATACATCAAACGAAACGGTGAAAACTTGGAGGAAGCCTGCTTAGAGGAATTATGGGCAAACAATACCTCTTTCAGGTTGTCCTCCCACCTTTCCTGACTACCTTCCAGAGTCTTCCCAATGGCTCGCTTCAAGGTCTGGTTAGTCCTTTCGTCCAATCCTGCAGAAATAAAAATGATGAAGTTATTAATAACAGTAACAATTGTGTTGTCAAAATACCAGTACTACATATAGAACTACTACTTTATGTATACCGTTTGTCTGTGGATGATAGGCACTAGTCATGCGGTGTTTCACCCCGCACCTGTCGAAGAGACTCATGTTGACCTTTTTAACAAAAGACAAAAAATAAAGAAAACATGCACACAAAAGTTGAGAAGAGTCAGTTACAGAAAATGATGTGAGAATGCATCTAGACTTGCAAAATATGCAGATTTTTGGTACTTACGTGGTTCCAGAACTCACGGCCTCGGTCAGTCAAGATAACCTCAGGAGAGCCATGAGTCAGGAAGATGTCCATCATTGCCTATAACATAACAAGACACACACACACACACACACACACATATTAGTGGTACAACCAAGTCATAGGTGAAGAGTAGCTTCTCAGTGCTGATGGGGTCGCCGGCATCATGACAACATTATCGAACGCCTTAGTAACAGAATAAGACATAGCCGCCACAAAAAAGGTTATAACATACGCTCTGCGCTAAGGGGTTAAACTCTATTACTTGCTGTCATTTAACACACACCTCAGAGGTAAGCAGTGCCTGCTTCTTCTTAATGGGTCTTGCCTCCACCCATTTTGTGAAGAAGTCGGTCGCTGTCAGGAGGTAACGGTTCCCACCTTTGCTTGACTTCTGCAGGGGTCCGATGAGGTCAACACCTTCAAAAAGATTACGCACAGAAAGCCATATTATTGTGATCTTGTCATTTTAATACTGTTACCAAAGAACTTGTGCTTGCCCATGCAAAGTACTGTCTTACCGATCATATGCCAGGGTGCAACCGGCTTTATCGGCTTCAGCTCGGGTGGCTCCGTCTTCACCTTCTCAAATCTTTCGCAGTGTTTGCAGCCATAAATCTTAATGATAAAATAGCAAATGAGTGTGATATTGTAAGTAGTTGTATATTACATTACATTGCACTATAAAGCATAAATCACAAGCACACTATTAATCTAGTAGCCATTACAGGGGGTCCACGTGCACCCCACGTAATTGTTGTTGACATCCATTTTTTAGACTCCTTAATATGTCTAGTTAACAATAAAAGATGTTAACATTGCTGCAAATTGTATAATCACATAACTTTTGAACCCAACATGGTACAAAGACAAATGACACCACATTTAGGGCTGGTGATGAAAAAAGTTAATTCAGGGCCCTGGACACATGGCTTTATTGTTTTAAATCACCTACCGTCTTCCCCACATCAGCAGTGATACTGCGCCAGTAGAACCGGTTTGTAATCTTGTCCACCATGCGGTCCCTGCCGAAGTGGCCTGCATGGACCTCGTTGAGGATGGCGTCCCTCTCCTCCTGGGAAAATACGACCCTCCTCAATGACAAACCATCAGCTCCGACGTAGAACATGGTGTCACCTAAAAAGAGGGAATAAGTGGATGTTAATCATAAAATCTGGCGTGGGTGTTTGCCAACTGTTTTGATCCAAAACACATAGCACAAGACTGAACGCTTCACAGTTCTCTTCATTATTCAACAAGTCAAACAAAGGAATATTTCACTACATACAGTCTTACTACGGTACTACTTCAATTCAACATTGATAACTAGCAGCTCACCTTGTACACTCTTTAAGTTCATACAGTGATTGATTGTTTTCATTGATTGACTAGTTTATCATGGTATTGGCACAAAAAAGTCATCTGATTTCAATAATAAAGTATTTAGCCAAAGCTAATTAAACAACACTTGTTCCCAACACTTAGAAGAAGGGGGGCATTATACTAATACGACTGAGTAATAGTTTCAACCTGTATGAATCAGTCGGTTTCTTAGATCCTACATCACACGTCAGTCAGTCACCTCATTGATAGGGCTCTCAGGTGAATTCTGAGGTGAAAATACTTCTAAAATATACTTATCACTATATACACCTTCATAAACATGGCCACACTCCTTGCACAACATTTCGATATTTCACACATGTGAATAAAAACGTCAATATCACCGAAAAGCAACGTTGTATCCATGTCTGCCTTGGCAAAGTCGAAGCATTTCATTCACTCCTGCTAGCTAGCTGTCTTGCTTCTTATTAGCTCTATCCGATATACAAATATAGTCTGCTGGGTTGATTAAGTCAAAATCACGACATTATACGTCTTAATAAAGTAAATATATTTACCTTGAAGGGAGTAGCTTTTGGACGCCTTCCTTATGGCTCTTTTGGAAGACTCGCTTGCCCCTGGCTTGTATTTCTCCTGGCTAGAAAGGTAAAAGAAAATGTCTTCAGGTGAAATGGGCATCTTGATGATAAGTAAGCTTACACTAAACACCGATGTAATAGAAAAAATACAGTATCACGACGATGTCACTAAAATATTACACGAGTCTAAAATATTACAGTCAAATGTCACGTCAGCTAACTAACAAGTAGCTTAAACTAACTAGCCTGACAGGCAATACACGTCCTACGACAAGAATGACAACAACAACAAATGAATCCCTGACAGTTGAGCTGTAAGTGAAAGACTTTAGGTTAAGTAATTAAAAGTTTAGCTGCTCGAAATTGAGATTGTAGATCACAGAGACTGCCAAGAAAACAATGCGCGCTCTCTGCTTAGCTGATCTGAGGCGCACGACGAGTGTTCTGTCATTAAATTGCACTTCTAAGCGCGAGCGCTCCTGCCATAGCGACCAGCATAGCGACGTTGTTGAACAGCTGATTCGAACGCGATTGTTGCGTCGCCCGGAACTTTTTCCCTGCCCGGAACAAATTCCCTGTGACAGAGCCAATGGCATAGTTCCAAAATAGTTCCAGGAAGTCAGCATCAAGGGAAGGAAACAAAACACCATTGTTTGGAGCAATATTTCCAATATATGACAGCGGTTGTGAACTTGCTGTTTGTTGTTTCTCGAAGAGGATATTCTTATTAACAACATATCTAAAAATTGGGATGGTGTTTTGCCCCTTTATTTGTATAATGCCTTTTCAAATCTCAATGCAGTGTGGCATGCATCCCTCAAATCCATCCAAAGTGGCGTCATGAAAAAAAACCCCACCATTTTTTAGAGCAATACCTCCAAAGTATGACACCAGCTGTGAACTTGTTTTTTGTTGTGTCTGTAAGAGGATATTTTTTATTAACAACATAGCAAAAAAATAGAATGGTGTTTTGCCTCATTCCTTTTAATGATCGTAAAGCGCATTGCGGTGTGACATAAGCCTGTGATCAAATAGTGCAGAGGGAAGCGGAAGTGGTGAATTGTTCTGGGCCAAGGACATGTAGGCGAGTACATTTAGGGTTTAACCCCCAAAAAATTGATACAAAAGGTTTTTTTATGGATTCTATTACTATTGGACCTGCTAAATGACATACTAAAAATCTAGTAAAATCTGACTTTGGGAAATGAGTTTTTTCAACATAGCTGCCATAGGCTTATTATAAGGGTCAAGAGACACTCCAGGTGAATAGGCCAAAAAAAATTAGCTTGCCGATATCACCATGAAACTTAATCCGGTGATTACTCACATATTTGTGAGAAAAAAAATGTATTGCAAGTTTTCTGAAATGTTATGTTTTAATATGGTAATTGGACTATATCTAATTAAATATGCATTAAATTTCAAAATGCAAAATCTCAAAATCTGAAAAAGCCAAGCTCAAAATTACTCTTTTATTTTGTTTCTAGTAAGCCAGAAGATATCTTCAGAAGAGATTATGGACATCTCTTTTTGTTTTGTAGTAAATCTAAAAATCTTTGTGCAGACTCACCAGCTAGCATTTTTTTTTTCAAAACATGATTATTTAACATCTCTCTTAGATAAATAATTGAGTTTTATGTGTCTCAAGTTCTTCCAGACATTCTTTGAGTCTGGTGGTATCATTCTTAGCATGTATCAAGGGCAAGGTCAGCTGTCCTCAAATCATAGCCTCTCCACAGAGGTGTCCTAAGGGCTGGTGCTGGGACTCCTATTTGCCATGTACACTTCATCACTGGGCCATGTTATCTGTTCTCACAGCTTCTCATACTACTGTTACACCGATGAAGCACAGTTACTTTGTCACACAGTCACACACATTTCCGCTTGCCTCTCTGAACTATCCACAAGTATGAAGGAATGCAACCTTCAGTTGAGCCTCGCCCAAATGCACTGCTGGTGATCCCAGCCAAAGATTTAGGTTGCCATGATATCTAACTCAATATGGATTCTGCTACTGTTGCCTCAAATAAGGCCACAATAAATCTAAGTGTCATTGTTGATGACCATCTATCATTCTCTGACCACAATGCCTCAGTTTCCCAGTCATGTCCTCTTTTTCATGCCCTAATTGAATACAAGGCCCTGACCCTTGCCTATGAAGCTACAACAGGCCCTACTCTGGCTTACCTGAAAGCTATGCTAAAGCCCTATGTCCTTTCAGGACATTGTCTCCAGTACCAACCATTTCACCTTGCCCTCTACTTACACATGTAGTGGCTCCTGTCTATTCAGTTCAGCTGCTGAAAGACCCAAAATACCTAGTGACACCATGATTCATCACTGATGATGTGCCCTGACAAACAACACATGGATATTACCATAGCAGTAGTGTCTTTATCCACCCAAACAGCACTCCAAACAAACAGATCCTGAAAACATGTTAGTTCATGCCAATGTAATTACAGGGATTAAAGTAAAAAAAAATCCTGAGCCTGAACTTTTTGGTGCGTCCACGCGACCCTATACGATACACGGTGAAACGAGAATGTCATTGCTTTTTAAGCTTAGTATTTACACTTATGTTTATCTTATTTATCTTATTCTGATGTGGGTGCCATGTCACGGTCAACATGATGAATGACTTGAATGACTTTTGCAACTCGAATAGGGCCTACCAAGGAGACCAAAAGGGTGTCAATAGCGCTAATCATTATTACATAATTACAAACTTATTATGCATAATATTGTAGTTACATAGGCTATTTCATCACAAAAGCATGAGAAAAGTATGTGTAGCAGAATATGACCAATAAAGATTGAGATACCATGACATGTTGGATACATAACAGAGGTAAAAGTATAGTCTTTGGTTATTTAGGCCTAAGTGTTTAATCCTGCCTTAAAAGAAAAGAAAATACAACTGCCTGGACATGGCTGAATAATAATGCAAAATACCTTTAAATTTAACGAATTACAAATGCAAATCAACGTAATTCATTAATGTCATTTTGGTGGCTACTATGGACTAGATGTTGTCTGTGTCTGTAGATAGATGGGTTCCAGGTTTCTCAGCTGTACAGTCAGTCTGAATAGAGCCATGGATAGAGCTAGCTCTAGGTCAGAATTTGTGGTGCCTGCCCTGTAAATATTTTGGCTACTCTCCTACAACCGTATCTCACTCATTTCGTGAAGTATTCACGAAAAAAATAGATCAATTTTCGTGGTGCATTCACGTTATTGCCCGCCTTTCGTAAAGTCTTCACGAAAATAATAGATTAATTTTCACGCTGCCTATTCACTTGAATTGCCCGACTGTTGCCTAGCGACCCACTAGTTTGATGCCCTTTCGGTAGCCTACCGTCACATGGTAATCAAACATTTCAAACAAGCAATTTAGGGTCAAGGTTAGGGTTAAGGTTAGGGTTAGGGTTAGGTTTAGGGTTAAGTAGGGTTAAGGTTAGGGTTAGGTTTAGGTTTAGGTTTAGGGGACATAAGGCGTAAGTACCGAAAGGGCGTCGAATTAGTGAGTCCCGAGTGTATCAGCAGTGTTCTGTCAGCACCCCCTCCCCGCCCCTGCAGACGTTTGGATAACCACAGCAGCAGTGGGGCAATTCAAGTGAATAGGCAGCGTGAAAATTAATCTATTATTTTCGTGAAGACTTTACGAAAGGCGGGCAATAACGTGAATGCACCACGAAAATGTATATATTATTTTCGTGAAGACTTTACGAAAGGTGTCAGATAGGGCTCTCTCCTATTGGGCTATTCTCAGAAAAAAGACTGCCTTGCTTCCTCATCAAGCTCAAGTTGTTCTGTCCATCACCTGGGAGCAGTGTTGTTAGCCTCCAATCAATGACTAGAATTCCACTGAAAAGTAAAGATTGTTAAAAGCCATCAACAAGCCATTATGTGACATATTATTTAACGATCTCACAATCATCATGAAAACGGCACCTTGAGATGTGAATGTACTAAAAACGTGCCAATGACGGGAATTATACACCCAACAACCAAACCTGTACTGCAGCTAGTGGGATGAAACTGCATGCAGACTGAGCTCTTGCTAGGCGCTATTTGAGTCACTTTTAAGTTGAACACAGCGCCAATGTCAATACTTTTGCATTGTTTTTTTCCCCATCGGAGATAATATCAGTTAATATGTAGGTGGTGTTTATAAGTAACCCCACTCCTCTTAGCTAAAACATTAGCATAAAAGTTCGGTAGTTAGCGCGCTAACAAAAGTCAGCATGAGTGTGGCATCTGCAATATGCTGAAGTGAAACTAAGCTTTTTTGTTAAATTCTAACGAATAACAAATTATTCTCTTACTGTTGGTGTTCTCACAAGTAGTTGTAGATTGAAGCACATCTTCCTACAACCTCTTCCAACAACCCCAGAAAGTAATCTGGTGATTAATCCAGGAATCACACTATCCAGCCATTATTTTGAATGGAACTAATAAGCTACCGGTAGCATAAATGCACAGGCAGTGGTTGACATTAGGAGATGAGACACAGATAAACGGTCCGCTCGCCCGCTCCACACTCCGGGAGATGCTGTGACAGCTCTGTGTTAAGTTCTAAGTTGGGTTCAGAAATTATGAAAAGACACAGAGGGATCGAACGTCTGTGGAAAAAACAGAACCTTGTGTGTTGTTGACAGCTAATTATTAGCACTGAGCAGAGAAGCTCCATCAACACTGTATGCTTATCGACATTCTGTAGGCTATCCTATGTCCAAACACACAATGTCCAGTTTCATTTATGTTTTTGACGACAACGGCACCACCAATCCATAGCATGCAGTTTAGTTATCTTTACACATATTTCTGCTCATAGAGCAGTAAACGGTGCAAGGTGCCTTGCCATGTAGAGCGAGTTGTTGACACTGCTCTGTGACCGCGGCATGAGAGCGGCCAGTCGGCGACTGCTAGTAGTGTAGACCGGTTAGCTGTCGTAGTCCGTCCGACTCGAGCGAGATACTGAAGTAGCACGCTTTCCTAAGACCTGCCCCCTTCTTCTTCTGACTGGTTAACAATGTTAGTTTTGGTGCGCTCCTTTGCTACCATTGGCTGACAAACGCATGGAGGGATTTCGGTTGTCTTTTTATTTATTTATCGTCAATTTTTTTCTGAGTATTTAAAAAAAAAAAATTAACCCACGGTCAATCGCTGCAAGCCGGAAATCCGGCATGGTGCCGGAGAACTTTAATCCCTGTAATTATCATGTAGTAACCTTAATTTTACAAAACTTTGATCTTGAAAATGACACCTTTCCTGAAGTTAGATTTTCCTAGATTTTTAGTATGTTAGTAAGGACAGCTGGATGTATTGAAATCAGTTGAAAAACCTTTTGTATCAATTTTTTTGGGGTTTGGTGCATTTTGGCCATAGATGTACTCGACTAATGGGGGAATCAAGATTGGGTACTCATTACATTGCATGTATTGGGAAGGGGTCTCTTCAGACGACTTTATCCCGGGCCCAGGGAAAGCTGTTTGTTCAGCTCAGTATTTCAGATTTTTTTTCAGGGATTCTGGCCTCATCATTTTAAGTGTACTATCGGCCAGATGATCAAGTGACTACGCAACATGTTCTCACTGGCGCTACGTTAGCAATAAATTCAAGATGGTTGAGAGAAGTACCATTTTGAGAGAAGTCATAAAAAAACAACCTCTGAAATAAAACAAGGTGTTGATATGATTTCCTTGATGCAACCTTGACTTCCTTGATGGTGATTTAATATTTGAAAAAAAAAATGAAATGTATTAAACAAGTCAGGAACTTTCAATGCTCTGGCCTGTGACAAATGATTTTATACACACTTAACTTTCAATCACTAGCTGATTCTTATGAGTTGACTTTATAAGGTAGCTTGCCATTGTCATTGATGGTGCATTAGGTATCTGCATTCATATTGTTGTGTGCAACCATCCGTCATTGGCAATTCAATGAGGAACACCTGAATGAAACTTTGAATGAAACTTTATTGTCATTGTACAGGTACAACGAAATTGGTACCTTGAAGGACAATGACAACATAGGTATTGGTTTCAGTAAGGATACCACCACCATGCTCAGGGCACTTCGGTCAGGGGAGGATGATGGGGGGCGGGAAGTTCTACAATCAGGATACCTCTTTACAAACTGTCTCCTCCTATGTGTCATCTCTAATCAACTTTTACTTTCCTATGCGACCATAAAACAGTCCCACCCCCGCCAACAGTCACCACGACAGAGGTACCCTGACTGTAGAACTGTGCCCCGCCCCCAATCCACCACCATATCTGAATGCTTTTGCATGCTGCAAAGCTTCCTTTCGGCTTCCATCATCTCACCTGGATCAATGTGATGATGAACTTTACAAGTAATGAACATTGTCTACACATATCCAAACCACGATTGTTGTAATTACTGCTGATAACCTGCAATTCACTTGTCAGCATTGCAGTGGTATAATATTATAATTTTGCAAGCAGCTGAATTAGATCGCAACAATGCGACAAGAACCACATGGTTGTCTGGTGCCAATATGAACTTCTGTGCCTTCAATATTCACCTGGTATTGAATACGGCATGCAAGCAAACTCTTCTAACTAAAACTCCAGGACCATGCTGTCAAAATAGTCTGAGGGAATCTCTAGCCAGTATGAATTAAGTTATTTTGCAATACAGCTGATAACTTAACGAGTAAGACACAAGCTTCATAGCAAATATAAAGTTACAGGTGCTGATTGAAAGACTAGTTAGGATGGGAGTCCTTGTTGCAAACAAGAGTGCTACAATTCTTTAATCCTCTCCTATTTCATCACTTTATTCCAAGACTACTACTACCGCTACCACTACCACTACTACTACTACTACTAAAATGATGATGATGATGATTATTATGATTTTACAATTAAAATAATTAATGTCTATCAAAGCCATGTGCAATGTGCTATTCTTGCTGTGTGGCATCAATCAATTCATTTACAAGTGTTATGGTTTCCCTAGAATTTGCTTTGTCATTCACAGGGTAGCCATCTTGTTTTCACTATTACATGACATCAGAGCCATGGATTTGAGAGTTGTGACAAGTCGGTTGGTGACATGGTCCTCATAGCTTCAAGTAGTTGTAGCCAATTGAGATTTTGAAGTCCGTTATAAAAAGAATGAGGCAAAACACCATCCCAATTTTTTTTATATGTTGTTAAAAAAAACATCCTCTTTCAGAAACACCAAACAGAAAGTTCCTAACTAGTGTCATAGATTGGAAATATTGCTCCAAACATTGGTGCAAATTAATTTTTTCCCATCTTTGGACCTCTGTATCTCAACAACCATTGGAGCCTTTTGTTAGATATACTATGATGTGAAAGTCATGGTACATATCAGAGGTTTTTACAGACATTTGGAAACCCTAGAACATATGATATCTACAAAAAGTAGAGGCACATTATTACGGTGTGATTTGACTTACAGTGCTGCAAATTGTAATATATGATATTCAGGTCTGGGACTCTTAGCCCTGAAAATATAATGAATCTGACACAAATAGTTCTGGAGATAATTGAGTCTGAACATGGTCACTCATGCAATGTCGCTAAAACAAGCGTAGGGGGTGTACTTATTTACAGATTTTTTTGTGCCAAAAGTATCCAGAGCTGAGTTCTGATATTGTGGATATGATCTATTGGATGTTTATGCCATCACATACATTTTTTGCAGGCAAATCCGAGGGGGTCGAGTGGGAGATTTTTCAGAAATTTGCTGATTCCAGCTGGAATGACCCAAAAGACTTCTGTCCTTTTCCTGATCCTGGAATGAAATCAGTTCACTAATTGTCTGAGGATCATCACCATTAGCCATCCTAGAAAGACAGGTAGATACCCTAAAGGGATTGCAGAGTCAACTTGTGTATCGTGGCTTTGTTGTATGCCTTTCCTGCCAGAACAAGTTCAACAGGGCCGTAGCCAAGCAATCCACCATCCACATTGGTCAGTCCAGATCCAGATTCATATGTTCTCCTATGGGGAAGTTCATTGACACGTGAAGTCCTCCAAGGCGAGATATTCATTTGTTGTTCTATTCTGGAATTACCCACTTTAACTCTTTAAGTCTGCAGTACAATGCTTAGTAAACTGTGATAACTGTATGTTCCTGTCCAAAATGTGAAGATATGACAATGCATCTGTATTCAAAGTATCAAAATCGTGTGCAGTAGCGAAGACTATTGGCAAATACCCCGCAGCAGTGTGTTGTTCCTTTGATGACAGTAACTGATTGAACACAGACCAAGAAGTCTTCATGTCTAAGTTGTGATGGTGCAAGAAGAAAGTTAGATCCATAGCATGTGCTTGTCTAGCATGCTTATGCTCCTTTCCAGATTTGCCAAAGCATGATTCAGCAATGGGTGTTGAAAAAGTTGGTTTGAATGTCCTAGGAGTAATCCTGAGAGGATGTAGCTCCATCAGGGCATTTGGCACATTTAATGTATGTCTAGTGGACACCTCTATGTAACCGAGTGGAAATAGAGGTTGACTTTTTAGGTTTGTAAATGTAATTACCGACTACGCCACCAGAGGGCGCCACAGTCCCTCTGGAAAATTGAGCTAACCCACTAGCACATGAATGAAGACAC
This sequence comes from Engraulis encrasicolus, assembly GCF_034702125.1. NCBI lineage: Eukaryota > Metazoa > Chordata > Actinopteri > Clupeiformes > Engraulidae > Engraulis > Engraulis encrasicolus. The sequence goes on along the minus strand of NC_085873.1, from coordinate 33,794,180 downwards.
ACAGGTTCGTTTTTAGGACACAGGCACAGGATGTCAGGAAATTATTACTTCTCTTTTAATAATACAATTTATCTCATATAGTACACCATATAAATACACAAACACTGATGTCGGACTTGATACACACATATAAATCAGTAAAATGCCCAGATTATCCCCAAAGTGTAGGGTAGATTTAGTTAAGGATAAGCACGGCAAGACAGGTGAACACTTCTACTTAAAACAGGCATGCATATGAAAGATTCCACCCCACAAGTCACACAAGAGCACTTCAAAGCACAGCACACTAAAAGCTACTGGGTTGGGTCAATCCAGACAATAGACTGGTGCAAGTAATGTGTGTAGGCTAGTACCAACAAACAAAGAACATAAATCACATATCAATCAGACGGTAACTCTCACTTCCCATCCACAATCACAAGAAAGAAACAAACCAAATCAAAAGAAAATAACGTGCCTGCACTCACACATTAACCAGGACAGATCACATTCTCTTAAGTACTCAAAACCCATGCATTCACTGTCGGTCCAAGCACTCACACACTCATGCACACATCTGAAACTTAAAACCAAAACAGCAGCCCACTCAGCAGACAGAGCCCAGCACCGGGTCAGCCAGTCACCTGAGAAGTTAATTTAACTCAAATAATACAAGGAAACGCGTTGCCTTGAATCGTTTGAGTTTGATAACTTCATTGAATCAAGTTAGCTTTAACTCAAATCATTTGAGAAAACCACTTCACCTTCACTATACACAGTAGAGTCATTACCACTTGTGTATTTTGCTTAATGTTAACTTGTACGATTTACACTATGACCACTTATACAACTGAAGTTATTACTACTCAGACGTTAATAATATAACTACTCAAACTATTTGAGGAAACATGTTGCCTTGAACTATTTAAGGTATGAAAACTTGACAGGAAACCATGATCAATAAAATTGTTTTATTGAAACATTAAGCATAACAAAAAATGAAACGAATCACTATATTTTACAAAAATATACAATGAATATAATACCCTATGTAAGTAGCCTAACAAAATATCTTTGAGCAACCAGCAAAAAATAAATCAGGTCACCAAATGTCTTGGGGGAACCAAAAAGTCATTCCCAATTTTCCTTTTCACAACAGGGTTGGAGCAAGCAAAATGAAAACATGAAACTTTAGGGCAATAAAAATTATCATTCTTGGGCACCCACTTGTACCGTAGATAGACCTGTACAACACTGTTTACTGATGACATTTTTTAAACAAACAAAAACTTAGGTGCAGGGCATAGATCAGGCCAAATAAATAACAAGAGCGGCTGCCCAATATTTGTGTAGCAGCAACAGCCTTTTCAAGGGCATTTTGTTAACATCTCAAAAGATTATCACTTCAAAATATTTTGCCAGATGCATGGCACCATGTATAAAAACAGCTGGGACCCCTCAAGCCAATTCACTGCAGTAGTACCACCATGTCGATCTTTCATACAAGGATCAGTTTTCATACATGAAAATACTTGAAGGGGTAAAGTTCTCTGGTGCGGATTAGGAAATACCCTCGAAATGATCATTTCCACCACAATAATGAGCTGAGCGAACACCATCTTGGTGCAAGACCAACAAATTGCAAGATGTGTATACAGTCAATCCGGAAAGTATTCACAGCGCTTCATTTTATTATCTTACAGCCTTATTTCAAATGCTACAAATGAATCTCTTGTCAAAATCCTACACACAAAAATCCGTAATGACCATAAAAATAAATAAACAAATAATTCACATTTACAAAAGTATTCACAGCCCTTGCTTAATACTTTGTAGAACCACCTTTGGCAGCAACTACATTCATTTTTTAATTTCTAAATGAAAAGGGAGGTCATCGGTGTGTGTTTCAACCTTTCAGTACATTGAAAGTCTGCACCTGGCTACAATAGATGGGTGTGAGTTTTGAATGAAATCCTATGGAGAGCATCATGATCTGCTTCTGTAGTCACAGTGCATGTTGACATGCATGCTTCTTTAGGTGTAATTCAGATTTCCAATGTTGACGGCATTCATACATCCCCAAACGATGTCAGTCCCACTACCATGCTTGACTAGCCAGATGATGCACTTTTTTTTGTAAAATTCACTTGTTTACCACCACACATGCTTAACACCATCTAAAGCAAATTTGTTTATCTTGGTCTGATCAGACCACACGGCATGGTTCCAGTGATCCATATCCTTGGTCTGTTCATATCTCTTGAGACCAAGATAAACAAATTTGCTTTAGATGGCGTCAAGTATGTGTGGTGGTAAACAAGTGAGTTTTACACAAAAAGTGCATCATCTGACTAGTCAAGCATGGTTGTGGGACTGACATGGTTTGGCGATGTATGGATGCAGTCAACATTGGAAATCTGAATTACACCTAAAGAAGCATGCATGTCAACATGCACTGTGACTACATAAGCAGATCATGATACTCTCCATAGGATTTCATTCAAAACTCACACCCATCTATTTTAGCGAGGTGCAGACTCAAAATGTACAATTTCAATGTACTGAAGGGTTGAAACACAAACCGATGACCTCCCTTTTAATTTCGAAATGGAAGTAGTTGCTGCCAAAGGTGGTTCTACAAAGTATTAAGCAAAGGCTGTGAATACTTTTGTAAATATGATTTCTTAGTTTTGAAAATGTATTTAAAAAAATAAAAAAAACAGTCAAGACAACTTGTTTTTCACATGGTCATAACGGATTTTTTTGTGTAGGATTTTGACAACAGATTCATTTGTAGCATTTGGAATAAGGCTGTAAGATAATAAAATGTGAAAAAAGTGAAGCGCTGTGAATACTTTCCGGATTGACTGTACGTATACCAGCCCAAACTTTTTCATCCCTAATTTTCATTTTCACAACAGGGTTGGAACATCAGGCAAAATGAATCATGAAACTTTAGGGCAATAAAAATCATTTTTCTTGGGCACCCACTTGTACCGTATAGACCTGTACAACACTGTTTACTGATGACATTTTTTAAACAAACAAAAGAACAATAGCGGCTGCCCAATATTTAAGCGACAGTGAAAGTTCTGCATCTGATAGATGAAAGATTCATCCTGTTCAAACACCAAGTTCTAACTCATTCTTGAGTGACAGCAATTTTGGCTTAATCTGACGCCTTCCATCATCGAGGTTCAGGAGGACAACCTGAATAAACTCAAAGAAACCCTTAAGCTTTGCAGGGTACTCTAGGTGCAGGGCATAGATCAGACCAAACAAAAGAACAAGTGCGTCTACCCAATATTTGTGTGAAAGAACCACCTGGTCCTCCAGAATGACTGTAACGTGCTGCGGGTTGAACGGTACTGCAGATGGATTGTCTTCGGTAAGTGCAAGGAGTGTGACGGCTCCTGTTTGGGATTCCTCGAAGTCGACTTCCTAACAATTACAAACAAAGCAACGGAACGCAAAAAGGTAAGTATATGTATACCAGTCCAAACAAGTCCACTGAAGTCGCACAGGTGGTGCTGCTCATTCAGGATGTCATATCAAGGTGAGGTGTGGCAAGAGGGTTTCTCCCAGCAGTGTTCAGAGTTTACAAGAGATATCATGGCACAGATTAGTATAATAGGAGATGATAGATGCCAGCCATAGGAGAGTTTCCAACCTGGCAGCAGATCGCCATCTTCTTTGTACTACGTGGCTCAGGAAGCACAGAGCCCCCACAAAATGAGCTTCGCAAGTGACTGTTGTTAAAACTTCTGCCCAAATGATTAGGAATAGACTACATGAGGTGGGTATGAGACCCGATGCTTGGGGCCTTTGGTTAAAGCCCATCACAGTGGAGCGTCATTTGCACATCTCAAAATTGGCATGTTTACCACTGGTGACCTTCACTGACCACAGATGAGAGCCGGTACACAATGGGGACATGAAAGCAACATGACAGAGTCTGGAGATGCCATGGAGAATGTCATGCTGCCAGCAACCTCATTTATGAGGAGCACTGTGCACCAGTGTCGTATGACATTTTTCATGTTCTCTAGCACCATACTTCACAGTAACTAGCTGTATCCATAGCTGCCACTTATGGAGTATCTTCCTGGTCATAAGGGCATGTTCCCTGGTATCACCTGTGAGCTCTAGACTCTGGACACTGCTGGGAGACACCACAAACATTCTTGCCACGCCTCACCTTGATGTGGCATCTTGGATGAGCAGCACTACCTCAGCGACTTCAGTGGGTGATTAACACTGCCTTATGGTACCGGCAGGTGCGAAAGAGTCAGAATCAAATCTGACCAAAAAAAAGCTGAAAACCTAACGAGAACCAACACAAACTTGATCCAGTCAGCTGATCATACAACAAGTACACAGGTCTAGTGGTTACTAAGAGTAGTTACCCGTGTTGGAAGGAAACTTTTGCAAGGTCAAAAGTAAAAGTAAAAAAAGAAAAACACAATTGATTCAACCAGTGCTGCTTCCTAACTGGACAGGCTGATTTCATAGAGGTATGATTACCTTGTAAAAGCAATGCATTATTTTGATGCTCCCTTTAATTTCTTGAACAGTGAATATCCACATTGAGATTGTATAGAGGATGCGTGTATGTGTGTATGCATGCGGATACGCACACGTGTACAAAGATTGTCAAGTCAAAAATTGCAGCATGATGGTAAGAATGACATAAAAGCAGGAGGTCTGAAAGTGCGGTTAATGAATGAACGGCATACCTTGCAGCTCTTGAAAATCTCCGACGCATCTTCTTTCAGATACAGGGCCAGGCCAAACAGGACAGCAGTTCTGGTTGCCTGGATGTCATTATCCTGTTGAGTGTTATGACAAATAGCTTTGTAAGGTTCTACAACTACACCAACTATACTCCTGATCAAACAGATGTTTTTTTTTTTCAGGACAGTGAAAAGCAGTATTGTTCTACTGAATAACCCCAGTTAGTACCACAGTGATGGGGGCTCTCTTCATCGTAAGGGGTGCCCACTGCAACACCTAAACATTAGCCTAACCTGGTACGACACCACAGCATTTTTTTAGACAGATGTGGCAACAACCTTCACTCACTCCTTGATGTATGACATCTGTCGCTGTGGTGTTATGATCTTAAACAAACGGTGCAGCATACTTCCACAATGAAATGTGAAATCCATACCACCCTGTGCCTTTTGCTTGCTCCCAGTCAGACACAATGTTACTCCTATTAGAATGTATGAAGCTAGGCTGAGATCAAACCCTTCCTTCTTATACATTAATATAACCAGTTACACAGTTTCTATGCTACAAAAATGGCCCAATAATGAAAGGCGTAGAAATACCTTGTGTGCACGCAGCCAGGGGTGTTCACAAATGAGAAACCAATGTACTATAGTGGCCATTATAAAATACACGTTTTATTTTGTGACTTGGTTCAATGTAAATAGAGAAAAGGTACAATAGTTTGGTCAGACCTAACTTCAGCCTTCAAAAATGCCAGCGGCCATGCTGAGCCTAGCTACATACTAAAAGGAGTAACATTATGTCTGGCAGACTGAGAGCACGCACAAAGCTGAAAGAGGTATCAGCTTGTCTCAACTCAGAAGACATTTAATTATGGAAGTACGGTGGACTGTTCCTTTAATGAGTCTTCACACTTCACTTAATATGCAAGTCCTTGGTCAATAAAATTACCTAACAACTCATCTATGTTCAGCTATCTGAGCATCTTCACAGACCACACATTTATACAGAGATGCAAAACGTAGAAGTATGGTCATGGATGTTATTACAAAACTTGTTTGATGCCTATCCTATATTCATGACACTTACCTGTTTACTGTAATCAGAAAGAAGAGCAGCCATTTTCTTGCCCAAGGTTCCCGTCTGCTTCTCTTTGTAGAGGTTCAGGAGCTGTGGAGTGTATTTGTCCAGTGCCGCGAAGAAGTTGAAGGGGAGGTTTTGGTTCGTGATGCGATGGACCTCCTTGTAAAGCTGTGGAAACAACAAGACAAACAAGACAAAAAAATAAACAAAAAACAAAACATAGAATTTGGAAATGCCTGTATAACTGTTACATATACACAGTAACTAACAATCAGCTTTCAACTTACCTGGGCTTCACAGAAGAGGGCAGGCCACCGCTCCCTCAGCTCTGCAATAGGCCTTGGACTGTTGATTATTTCCTCACGTCTCAACGCGAATGTTCTCTGCATGAGCAAGAAGATGAGTGGTCCATCTCTTTCGGCAGGAGCTTTCTGAAACTCACTATGGAGTTCATTTCTTTGAGCCTCCAAGCTGTCCTTGCTTTCACCGGCGGGATAATTTGGTAGGTAATTAATCTCTCCCCGTCTGGGGCGCTTGATTTGAGAGTGGGCTGATGGAGCAGTGGGGTGAAGTCGACTACGCTTTCCTGCATTCACTGACACCTCTTTCAGGCCTGCTCTGCTAAGTTTCGTACGGTAGTTGCCCATCTTAAAGAAAAGGCTGTTTTTCCAGGCATCATATCCTGTTCCGGTCTTCTCTTTCAGACACGGATGCTTTTTCACTAAAGCCTCAGCAGCTTGGCGAATTTGTTTGCCACTTGGGTACCCAGCATATTTATACATCTCTATAGCCATTGCCTCCAATATGTTGTGTTTCTGATCTTTAGTTAGCTTCAGGGGCTTTGCTTCCTTCTCATAGGCTGTATTGCCCTGACTCAGAATATATTCAACCTCATAGGTAAACGATGGCACAGTGAAGTACTCTGGCCAGACCTCAGTCCTACAGCTTCTCTCTGGTGAGGAAAGAATAACGGTGTCATCTGTACTGATGGAGCTGACATCTAAGTCTACGGGGCTGAGATTCAATTCTATGACGTGAATCACTTTGGGAGGCTATCAATGCTGACAAGGTTGCAAAATGCATTAAAATCTGGGTCTTCATACTGAAGTCTGAAGTCGTACACAAGCCCAAATCTTGCTTTAATTTCTGAAACTAGTTCGTCAACTGTACTGGGTCGAGATGGCAAGACAAGAATTTCAGCGTTGTCATCAGCCAAAATGACGCGCAACTTCAGGGGTGAGGCCATCGGTACAACAGGAATTGCCTTGAACAAACAAACACAAGCAAACAATATTATGAGACAAAAATGCAAAAAAGTGCTGGTGCATACATTGCCCACAAATCTCTGTCTCACACTATAGCCTTCTAAAACAATCACACCTCATGTCTCACACATGCGCACGCACACACACGCGCATGCGCACGCACACACACACACACACACGCACACAAACAATCTTCAGAGACGGGGATGAAATGTTTAGGTGTAAGAATGAGTCTATCAGACACTCTATAAGCATACAATGGTGTCTGATCTTTCAGTTCACGGACATAGCGAACAACATGGCTATTTCCATCAGTAACAGTCAATTCGAATGACCGTAAATGCTCAACATACCATGCATCATAATCCTTCAGCACAACAGTGATTTCATTTGCAAGCAGTAGTATGTTCGTAATTTCTTTAAATTCTGGCAAGGAGTTTTGAACACCAGTGCAGACAAACATGCCAACCGCAAATGATGTTCCATCAATGTTTACTCGATTTGTACTAAGGACAGTCAAGTCGTCCACAGTCTGTGAAACACTGGCTTGTACCTCAGGCGGTAAGGTGTCAATGAAGGCTGATTTGACTTGAGACATCTCAATTGGTGGTTTGAAAAATGTGGGTGATAAGTGGTATGTCATCATCAGTTGATGTCTCTCTGCACATGTTTTTAACACATTTTTGAAGTTGTTAGCCTCATGTATGATCCTTTTAAAAATCCTGTGTTTCCCCTCAAATCTCATTGTCCATAGATGGACAAGGGGCCCAAAGCATCGAATGAGGTGAGGATAATGCTAATTAGGAAACACCTCCTGGAGTATCTGTCTGTGCTCTGAGATTTTGCAGGACATGTACTGCAATGTTTCTTCTGTGAATTTGTGACACATGGCAAGATCTACCACATCTTTTAATGCCATTAGTATTTCCCAAAACCTGTCCCCATCTGGAAGTTTGGAACCAATAATTACAGGAAGTAATCGCAAAAGAGCATGATTCTCATGCCCATTACCCCCAATTGTTCCTCGAGATGAAAAACTTGCAGTAACTGGATGAGGACGGTCTACTTTGTCATTGTGCTGATAAGGAAATGTTTAATTGCCTGATTTAGATCGTTAAGAGTGAAGTGTTTCACTGAAATCATACCTTGCAAGCAAAGGGCCAACTCCACAGGCACTACACCTTCCAGGAGGTCATGCAGCAGGTCTGGTGGAAACCCTGTGATGGTGTGGAAATACACAAGCTCATCAGACAAAACACCTTTGACACCATATGTTTCCCCAACATTTTCATTTTCCTGAATCTGTTGTGTGAGGTGGTCATGTTGGTCTATTGACCTCATCTGGCAAGCATCAGTGGTTGCATCCAATGTCTGTACATCAGTTTTGGAGTAAAGACAAAAACGACAACTATAGACAGACCTAAAACTTTGGTTAAAACCAGCCATCCCATGAGCCGCGAGGTTGTCTGACACAACAGAGAAAACTGTCCCTTTTATGGAGTCACCTAAAGTTTCAATGTAGACGCCATCCTGTTCAAGAATCTTTAAATCATTCAGCAGTGGTGCAAAAACTTTTGCATATCCAAATCTTTGGACATCTTTTGAATTGCACAACATTGCAAGCTGAATGGTGTGTAGGGCAGAGCGATATTTAACTGGCAAGTTTGCCAGGGACCAGTACACTGCACACATTTTGTAATATCCCCTTGACGTGCCAAGAGGACAAGCAATTTCTAGGTCGTCTGCATACAGAATCAAGGCAAACTTAACACCTCCTTCCGCAAAGAATATATTGCCCTGATAATAAGAGCCATCAACATGTGATGCAAACTCACCAGGATTTGCGGTTCTTGGTTGAAATGCAATGTCTGCAATATCCGGCTTTTTCATCAATTCCTGTAAGGACGAGAGAAGAGGCACATAAACACATTTTCTTTGGGTACCATCAATAAGGTACTCAATGGGTTTGATATGTGGAAACCTCTGCTGTACATATGACTTTCTCCTCTTGGCTGTTGACAGCAGACCTTCACTTTTCACTGATCTGTGTAAGATGTTACACTCTGAAACTGCTTGCACAATTGAAGTGATAATTGTGTCAGTAACAGGGCAATTGTGCTTTTTCAGACTGTCACCAATTACTTTCTTCAGGATGGGTTCAGAGAGAGTAAAGAGCTGATCAATGTGCTCAACAATTTCTTGTGTTGCTCTATTACTAATATGAAGAATCGATTCCATCTTTAAAAAGAAGGCAGCCAAATTATATTCCAATTTCTGATCCAATGCATCAGTGTCATCTACTTCGTAGTGAAAGGGTTCCTCCTCATCAAATTCATCAGACCCTTCCTCACCGACACAATTTTGAGGAGGGTCAGACGAAATCGGCTGAACCAGCTCAGGTGCATAGTCTGAAGAATTACTATGTTCCCTGTGTTTGTGCTATCGGAATGTAGAATGCACGTTTGAGGTAAATGTGCAGTCTTTGAATGGACACGGGACTATTTGTTTTTGTTGTAAATGTCTACCGAGGTGGAGAAACATGTCACGTTCAACAAACGGCTGTCTAAATGCACAAAGTGGGCATTTGAAAACCCTACTGCCAACTTCCCTCCCAGACCTCGGCGTTGCATGATCGTGCACTCGAGACATATGAACCTTAAGCGAATTGAAGGTTCTGAAATTGCACATGCAATGGTAAAAGGGGCATGGTAATGGGCATGTTGCAGAGTACTGGCCATGTAATAGTCTGTAATGACTCATTAACCGCACTTTAACGGCAGTAGAAAAAACACACAACTTGCATTTTGCACATTTTGGAATAGCTTGCTACAGCTTTTCAACTACAACACGGGCCTCAGGACAAATGTTTAGTAATATTACTGTGACCATAGTACACAATAAGTAGCTCTACATCCATAAAATGTAGGCATGTCGTGTGGAAAGCCCGACATATATTTTGCTTTCATGTTACACGACGACGAAAAGGTTTGCTAGCTAACCTCGGCGCGAGATGTGGCTAGCATACATTGAAGCAAACTGGTTAACTGGCCACCACGCTTCGACATCATGACCACAACACGATGGAAACAAAATCAGACTACATGTTGCCGGCATTCCCGTGTCAGATACATGTTTGAAATTAAGTCATGAAACAGTAGTTCCTCATAAATTCGCCTTGCATATCGAAAGACCACAAACCTGAGACTGATACTTCGAGCTCAACTGGCGGCGGTGTGGTCGTCGTCGATTGGTACTGTGAGTGACGTGTCTTCAAGTCTTTCTGGCTTGCTCGCGCTCTGTCCACTTCGAAAGATCTGCAATCCCATTGGCTGTTGATGCATGCACCTGTCTCGAGGGGTTGCTTGGCGTTGACGTTGATTGCAATGAGCACATTTTCAACTCGCCAGTCGAATAAGTGATTGCAATTATGCAAGAGGTTCTTCAAATAGAGCTCTTCAGCGTTGACGTCAACTTGTATGCGGCGTTTGGACTACCGGTTCCATGGCGATTTTTTACATTGCAAAACGCCATAGAGATTCAGGTTTGACAAAAATATAAGTTGCACGGCAACAACGAACATTAGCGTGTCCCCGCATCCCTTTCTCATTAGTGGAACGGATCCTATCATCATGTTGGTGTATTCACATGTTAAATCATGACGATTATAATTCAATATTGCTAACCCCTTTCTGATCATTAAAACTTCCGAACTACATACTTTCCTTTGGTTGCCATGGGCACCACCCTCCGCACGTACATGCCGTTAGATACAGGCGCCGCTTCTGTAGTCGCCAAAAGCTTCCGGGTTTAGCATATGGACGCAACATCGTATTTATGTCGAAGTTTGACACAAAATGATCAACCATGTCATACCTACAGCCTATTTTTAACACCCTCGACAGTTTGCGGGGGTTCGCTAAGCGCGTGCTTGCACTCGGAGCTTATTTGAAATTTACCCCTATTAATTCCCAATGGAGGCCGGAAGCCGATACGAACCAGGAAGTCCTTAAATGCTAACATGAAAGACTACAATCTACTACATGCTTCCGCGTTACTGAAGAACTCTATTATGCAAAGCATAAATACACACTGCATTGCAGTGTATTAGACTACCAGTCAGACCATCGTGACACAGTTGTCAAATTTTGTCAGCTTCATTTTTGCTCTTAAATGCAGTGTTTTGCATTGCTAGAAAGTCTGCTGAACGCCTCACCTCGCAAAAGGTCTGTTGTAGGCCTAAACAGGCAGTGTCAAAAATAGAAGCAGGGCTATGTTAATGTTTTCTGATTTTATATGTGATGTCACTCCAACCATGATCCATAATTCATTATGCCAACTTGAGTCTTATGAGTGACTATGACATCCATGATGTTATAGTCACTTATAAGAAACAAGTAAATGGACTGCAAAATCAAAATGAGTGCGCTTCACTTTCAATAGTTAAGTAATCTTCACTTTCGGCTGCTTTTAAGTGATGTTAACATGAATCATTTTTTGAGATAGATCATCAGGTTTTACAGTTACAGAAGAACACATTATAACAACAATCATACAGACATCATAGACAAAGGAGGGAATGGTGGCAACATACCGTGACCGGCGAGGCACAGATTATAGCAGTAACGAGAAGGACACAACACCGGAGTCCAAAACCTGACAGGGCAACAGCAGCAATTTAGGTACATATATACTGTGAAAGCCTGATTTGACGTGGTGAACGACAGGGCAATATGGTACATACCGAAAATAGGCCAAGTGACAGACCAAGTAGTTCCCAGCAGTCTGGCTAGAAACGCAACACTCAAGTCACCAGCTCCTATACTGAGACTCTACGGGACTGGCTCTTCCCCGTGAACAACAATGAAACCAGACTGCTAAACTGACAACAATAAGATCTCCCCCTTGCCAGTAGCCGGTGCCCTGTTTTTAAAGAACTTTAACTGCTGCCTATTGGTGCCTCCCGGTCACATGATGGGCCTACCCAATGTCACAGCAGGTTGCTGCCATGAATTAAAGGCACAGACCTCATTATGCTACATATATATCTTTAACAGAATCATCAATTGGTTGGCCTCTCTGCCATGCTGCCATTTGTGTTGCATGGGAAGTATTCCCAACAAGTGTTTCATCCACGATATCAATGTTACCACATGTGTAATGGATGAATTTATCTGCCACAGTGTTTGTTGGAATAATGGCACCGCACCACTCTCTTGGTTCAGTGTTTTTAGAGTGCTTTCAGCTAAAGAGGTCGGTCGTAACTCAGACAATGACCTGCCTGGTTGAATAGTCGTATTAGGTCTTTTGGTAACACTTTATTTTAGGGATACATCTATTAGCACTAATACATACAATATTAATGCCTGTGTAAGTAACTTGTAAGGTATGTACTAAGCAAAATAGGACTTGTTAAGCATGTATTCACAAATGTCTTGTTCATGCCCAATTAGGGATTTATTACTAATATAACGTTAGTAAGGACCAGTAAGCCTATATTTCTATTTATTAGTAAGTAGTAAGTGGCAGAATACAATACAGATGCGGAATAAGGGTCCCTATTCTAAAGTGATGCATTGCTCACCCCAGATGGCTTAGGGCCCCCACACTACCAAAGTCCCCCCTCGTTACCTAGGGCCCCCTCACCACCCAGGCCCACACTACCCAGCGCCCCCATATCAGCAAAGTGTAAGGGTATATTAAATAATTCTTGCTACTTCAGCTAAGACATCCAGATTTCTCTTGTTCATTCTAGTATAGGCAAGGTAACAGGAGCCTTAATATAGCAAGGATTGAACGTACAGTCAATCCGGAAAGTATTCACAGCGCTTCACTTTTTTCACATTTTATTATCTTACAGCCTTATTCCAAATGCTACAAATGAATCTCTGTTGTTAAAATCCTACACAAATTATTCCATTATGACCATGTGAAAAACAAGTTGTCTTGACAGTTTTGAAAATGTATAAAAATAAAAAACAAAGAAATAATTTTTACAAAAGTATTCACAGCCTTTGCTTAATACTTTGTAGAACCACCTTTGGCAGCAACTACATTCATTTTTTCATTTCAAAATGAAAAGGGATTAAAAGGGAGGTCATCGGTGTGTGTTTCAACCTTTCAGTACATTGAAATTGTACATTTTGAGTCTACAGCTGGCTAAAATAGATGGGTGTGAGTTTTGAATGAAATCCTATGGAGAGTATCATGATCTGCTTCTGTAGTCACAGTGCATGTTGACATGCATGCTTCTTTAGGTGTAATTCAGATTTCCAATGTTGACGGCATCCATACATTGCCAAACCATGTCAGTCCCACAACCATGCTTGACTAGCCAGATGATGCACTTTTTGTGTAAAACTCACTTGTTTACCACCACACATGCTTGACGCCATCTAAAGCAAATTTGTTTATCTTGGTCTCAAGAGAGATGAACAGACCAAGGATATGGATCACTGGAACCATGTCGTGTGGTCTGATGTATAGACTATCTGGAATGTATGCAATAGCATCTGATTTTTCAAAATGACACAAAATAACTTAGGCTATGTTATATGTAATATCATGGTGTCATCTAGCGATTTCTTGACAGTTTTCAGAGAGCCAATAGCAACTTTCAGTGACTTTTTGGAAACACTACTTCACATTATGCTAAGTATTTCTAAAATACTTACATCCATTTTCTTAACCATATTAACACACATAGGCTACAAATATCTTATTAGAAAAGCTAAATATTTGAAACGTTTAGGCTAACACCAACAATATTAGCATTGTTAGCATTCTAGAAGCTATTTTATACTTTTTAAAATCCTCTATCGTAGATATATTCATCAAGAAACATTAATGGGACACAAAATGTTAGAACAGAGCATTTATTTCCAAGTACAGCAATACTTGGCAAAAATGCTAGTAAAAAAAATCGTGTATTTTGGCAGCCATTTTTTTTCCCGAAATTTAACTGTCAAAACATCAAAATCCAGCTTGGGAACCTGGCTAGTTGAATTCAGCACACTCAAATTATGTTCAGTCAAGTACATAGGTTCCCAACCTTTACTAATAAATGCTTCTAACATTCACAAATATGAAAAATGTGTCTAGACTATAAAACAGACTAGACGTGGAAAACTGCGGATCTCCACACGAATTTAAGGGCTGCTGTGGAAGTTGCCGTAAGCGTGCAAGTTTCCGTAACTGGTGCATTTTGTCTTTTTGGCGGCACACAGAGGCATGCAGCGCAACTACATGTGCTGTGCGCGGTCGGAAATATTGCAATATGCAGCCACTTAAACGTGGATTTGAATGTTGAGGCGCCTGATTTAAAAAAAGGAGAAGAGGAAAACCACCTCAACCATATCATTGGACACAGTGGCAGCTGGTTAAAATGAAACGGACTCATGAAACTATTCTGGAATTACAACGAAATTGGATGCGCATCAGCAGTATTATTTAAAGTATTTGGCAGCCATTAAACATTGCATATTTTCTGGACTACGGCATCTGCGATGTGTCTTCTTGTATTTGTTGGGAACGTCCTCACAGCAGTGCTTGTCTTTATCTTTTAACAGGCAACTGTAAAATCAGTCCATCAATTAACAGGTGAATTTCTATCTGAGTATTTGCTAGATTGTTCATACATGTGGCTAATGTATGCATGCATCATCTTTCACATTTATACCCAACAGAAACGTTTATTTCTCAGCAGTCTTGGCGACTGCCCTCGCAATGTGTTTTGATGTAATGCCTTGTAAATATCATTTGTGGGAAAACCTGTATTGTACTGCAGTAATAACAACATGACAGTTTTTTTTTGCAGTCCTCACATTAAGTATTACCAATGCCAAAATACACACCAAAGTAATTTTGTTAGGCTATTGCGCACAGCCTTTTCCCCTTTAAATTGCCCACCTCTGAAACAGCGCCTTCACCTCGCATCATGAAATGTACTGTATTTCCCGCGTTCCCCCATTTCCCATACTTTCAAACAATGAATGCACACGAATGAGTCTTTTCATACAAATTACAATATTCATGTTGAATATTTAAGGGAGGAGGCAAGGTGACTTGGGTTCGCATGTGCTCGTGCATGTGCGTAAGAGTTCATGCCAAAGCCTGATTACGCACTTACTTGTACAATCGGATTTGTTTGTCCGTAAGCATCTTTCAGCATTTTCACATCCGCACTTCTTTGGTAGAAAATCCATGCACTTCTTAGTGCGTGAGGCCCCTGGTCTGTGAAAAAAAGGGTGACCGGGCCTGTCCTGCTCTTTAGAAGCTGGTCAGAGAAAGTCGCAAATTGTTTAGCCTACGCACGCCCTCTAAACAATTCCTTGGATACCTCGTCACGATGAAAAACAGTAGCCTAGGCCATGTCAAAGCCTATGAGAAACAAAATAAACTTTTAGACAGTTAGGCCCAGGCCTATTATATAGGCCAATGTCTGATTTATGGTCATAAAATATAATTTTTACCGTGGTTATGTAACAGTGTGCTTTTAGCCTCTTTCTTTATTTAGTATAATTACACAAAGATGGGCTTTTATTTTGACACACCTTGGTTACAGTAGACTTACAGTAGCCTTCTTCCCTGTCATGGGTGTCTATGGAGCTTCCTGCCCCCCTCCTTCTATCCCCCTCTAATATTTCCGTTTGTCTGATTCATATTTCTATGCTTTCCATATCCTCTTCCCTGTCTCTGTATGCTGTGGGAAGGGGTATTTCTCCACTTTTCTCTTTCCCTAATCTTACTTAAATCTTCTTTCTATTCTGTCATCCATCACTTTTATCACAGTAATCCTGAACACTATTCCATGTATTACCCCTTACCTAATGTATTACACGAATATGCTGCATGGTTTCATGTACTTTGATGTGTTAGCGCCACCCGGTGTAACATAAGCCGGTGGCATCGTGACAATCCTTTAGCTTAGCGTTGCTAACGCTAGTCACGATTATTTAGCATTTCTTTTCATGGTCTCCTCAGGAGTCAGAGTGCAGCCCCAAGCCCCATGGTGATTGTACTGTGTCTGAAAATTACAGGTGTGTGTTTATTTTCGTTCTTTGTGTATAATGTGTTAAGAAATGGAAATGTGACCCTGGCAACTTAGCTAACTCACTTGTTATGCTAGCGGAGTTTTGCTAAGCTAGCTAGCCAGGGCACACTGAGGTTTATAATGAGAAGCAGGTTAGGATTTTTATAGCACTTCTCTGAATCTAGCGATTTTATTTGGTTTTTCCATATGTTTTCACCATGTTTAGGGCTACTTAAAAATGTGTAGTGTAAAAAACTACTGCGCTGTCTCTGTATGCTGTGGGAAGAGGAGTGCCCCAAGCCCCATGGTGATTGTGTACTGTCTGTTACAAATTACAGAGAGACACAGACACTGTGATAAGACATAGACAAAAACATATACTTGAAGGTCAAGATTAATATAAAGAACTTTGAAAAACAAAGTTTTTCCAAGCTTGAATGTTTGATACAGTGCTACTGTACATGGGGTTAAAAGGGCGTTCCAGTCATTAAGGGCCCACATGGTTAATTTGAGGCCTGAAGTAGAGGGTACAGTAAGGTCATTTTGTCCCAAAGCTGTTTTTGAGTCCCTCCTATTCCATTATTAAAAGTCAGAGTGCCCTACTTTTTTTGAAATACAGTTCCCAAATATGATGGAAAATCAATTATAACTCCCAAAGCATACATAGTTTCCAAGATCTGGAACCCCAAAATGGCAAGACTCTTCATCACGCTTTTCACAAATTCAGTTTTTAAGGCTTAATATAGCCAAAAATAATCAAGGCATGCCATTTGTAAGTACATCATCTGGTAGACAGGGTCATATTGAGGGGCCATGGTGATTTTTAGGCCTGTATCTTCCTTCAAACTAAAACCAGAGGTGTCAAAATCTGCTTGTAAATTTTGTATGCAATTCACAGGCTTGAAAGGTGGGCATGGCACCCCAACTTTGGAGGGCTTCATCTCCGCAACCATTAGACGTAGGGTGCTAATACTTGGTATTCTTTCAATTGACATCAAAAGGTACCTGTATGTGAGATATCGGGTAAATCGGAGAGGGTCACGTGGGGATGGTGTGTGAATTGATATGGAATGACCCAAGTGTAATGATTGAAAATAACACAGGCAATGCTATAAGATGACTGTTGCGTGAGGAACTCGCAGGATGAAAAACCTGTTTTATGAATGGAAAGTTAACACTGACAGACAAAAGACAGTGTTATCATGAGCAAGTCACAGGATGAAAAGATGTTCTATAAACAGACAGAAGACATTGTCACGCAAAGGCAGTGTTATCATAAGCTCCAGAATAAGGGCTGTTTGTGTACACTAATTTGCCAATCTCAATTACAACACACACACACACACGCACACACACAATACCTGTGACAATTATAAAACAGGTTTAATGTGTACAAATCATGCAATTTGAAGAACCATGTTCACAACAAGTTGAAGGTTGTCTTCGGTCTCTACACCGATCTGTTTATCTGTTCAACTTACCAGGCCCATCTGCTGTCCCACTTTTGAGCCAGAGGCTTTGTCATCGGGTGTTTTTAATTATATTGTTGAAACGTTGTTTGTGCTTATTAAGTTTCCAGTGCGTTATCCTCTCAATGGCATGGCTGGAATGTGGACAATAAAAAAAAACACAACATACAGTTTTGTTAATATGCATTTGCTTGTTGTAATACACTCTCAGAAATAAAGGTACGTACACTGAGGGTACAAAATGTACAAATTTAACAAATGTACCATCTAAGGTACAAATACAAACTAGAAATGCCCTCAGAGAGTGCAGCCCCCTGCCAAGGAAGCTGTTAGAACATTTGACTATCTTACACCCTATTAAAAAAAAAAAAAAAAAAAGTCTTTCTGCTTTGTTTTTGTGGATATAGGAACTGGAATGTCAAAATTTCACCTATCCCGTAATGGTGAAGATTGTTTTTTAAAAAATTCCTGGATCCACATCGTGATCAGGATCACCACCAAAATTCAATCGATTGTTCCTTTTCCACAACTATGCTACACAACATTTCATCAAAATCCGTTCACAGCTTTCGGAGTTATCCTGCTGACAAACAAACAAACAAACAGACGAACAAACAGACAAACCAGCGAGACCGAAAACTTACCCTCCTCAAGTTTCAAGCTTATTTATTTAAAAAGGGACAGCATATATTACCAGCATTTAAACAAAAATGCTAAATACACAACATTGTAGCCATGAGGCTAATTAAAATACAAATAAAAATACAGTTAAAGCACACAGTTGTACAATTATAGAGCCAGTAGTAGCCTAACTATGAGAAATTATGTTGACAGCATTGAGAATCTAATAACCACAATTTTAACTGTTTGCTGAATGAGTTTACTGTTGGCAGTTCTCTAATTATACTGGGAATTGTGTTCCAGGTGTGAGAGACTCTGTAAGAGAAAACAGCCTGACTAAAAGCGCTCTTTCTAAATGGAACAGAGCAATCACCCCTAGAATTACTTTTTGTAATAAATATCTGTAGAGGAGGAGGGGCCAGGCCATGGAGAATTTTATATAGTAAAACTGAATCATTATATTTAATGTAGTTATCCCAGTCCAACAGTTTATGTTTTTTCAGTACTTTACAGTGATGATAAGTTTTGGGCTTTCTATCCAAGATTTTCAGTGCTTGTTTGTATAATGTTTTAATGGCTTTTAAGGTTGTGACATTTGCTGATGCCCAACTAGTTAGACAGTAGGACATATGTGGAGGTAATGTAATTAGTTCTTTTGCAATAATGGATCAGTACAAATTAGTACTATTGCAATCAAAATGGGCACACATTTAACCACCATGCCTCATCGTTCTTATCATCATAGGGATATAAAAATATATATATTAATGTATTATTTCTAGTTTATTTGGCAGGGACAATGCAGTGCACAATATTATCAACATGACATGGCAAGGCCTTGACAGAACTTGTAGATGTGAATACAAGGTTTAAAGCCAGATGACTAATTTGCAACCCCAGTCCCTTATCAGGTTACCTATTCTAATAACACATCATATAATACAAATACACAGTCTATCAGTGAATAGGGCAAAAATGAAAAGGCACCTTTCCACATACCATCTGACTGTGCTGTGTTGTGTTGTACCGAGCTGATTGGTGTGGTTAACTGAGTCTGGTTTGTGTTTCCATTACAAACCATGTTACCCAGAATATGGTGGGAGTCAAGTTTTTGGCTTTGGTATGTATTACTTTACATAGGCTAGTTGACTAATGTAAGGCCGTAAAATAAAGATTACTTCATCGCAATCTGAGGATTATAGGTAACACTTCCAAATAAGGGGCCACAATTAACAGTAAAGTAGCTACAACCTAATACTTAAGTAAGGGTTAATAATCATTACTTAATGGCACATTAGACACATATTAATTGATATCAATGCACATGTTGAACATTAGTAAGCAGTTAGGCCTACTTAACTATTAGACAACTACTACCTTGTGTTACAAGTTAATAGCACATTATTATCTAACTAATAGATAAGTAAGGACACAGTTAATAGTTAAGTAGCTATCAGGTCATACTTAACTAAGGACCAAAATTAACACTGACTTAATACAAAAGTAAGGCATAACTAATGGTTAAATAGTACATAAATGTTGGGGTTTGGGACCCTTATATTACAGTTGGCTGCAGATAACTAATAGTTAATTAATCGATAGATATTGGTGTTTGGGACCCTTTTAACAGAGTATACCCACCACACACACATTTTGGAGACACCACCACTTTTTTCCGTCTGTGCCTTTGCTTCTGTTTTGCACTATGATTGAGGTGAAATAACAGTGAAAGTGTGTAGGTGTGTTCATGGTGTGTAGCCTAGGTGTGTAGAAGTAGGCTACATTTGGGGTTCGGTATGGTGGGTGTGCGTGCTTGCGTGAGTGTCTCGCTGCTCAGATCATTCCAATAATAGTAGTAAAAATTACTTCCATCATTATTGACAGGGTCTGACAACGGCCTAATACACGACAGTGGCCTAATACACGAGCCCTCCATTAGTGCACTTATGTTTACGCGCGTTCCCGCCCCCGCCCCCTCTCATAAATGAATCGCCCCCTTCATATTTCTTTGCTGCCGCCGGGTCTGAACAGCTGTGTCCTCATTCCTCATCCAGAACCTGTCGGGGAAAATTGTGTATTAACACATGGGTTGTCTCACCCGTTAACGAGACTGGCGTAGTCACCTTTTAAAACCTAATTAAGTAAAAGTCTGAAATCTTAGTAACCCCACTCTGTTACACATGTAAACAAAAGCAAATATTTATCATGTGTTGTAGGCTTACTTTAATAGAATTGTAAGTCTTAAGGTGCACGCAAGCATGGCCAAAAATGCACAGGCTACGTGGGTGTCCTTGCAATATCCCTCTGGAACAAACAGAAGCGTGCTTGTAATTAGACTTTTTCCAGGACGACTGGACAACTCTATAGCATGTACACTATGCCGTCTCGTGTCCTTTGCGTGAGACAAGCCGTCTATGCCTACTAGTCCAGCGGATGGGTGATTTGATCGTGCACTTTTGAGTAAAAGCATGAAAATCGGTACACATATCCTTCTTGATATGCTGATTAATATTAGCGTTGGAGGCGTCGCGAAAAATTCTTCGTTTTCAAGATGGCCGCCAAATCCAATATGGCCGACCCATATTAATGAATCTACCTTACACTTTGTAGTAAAAGCATGAAAATTGGTACACATATCCTTCTTGATATGCTGATTAGCATTAGCATTGGAGGCGTCATGAAAAATTAATCGTTTTCAAGATGGCTGCCAAAACCAATATGGCCAATTCGTATTTATGAATCTACCTATCTACCTAACACTTGGTAGTAAAGGCATGAAAATCGGTACACATATCCTTCTTGATATGCTGATTAAGTTTAGCGTTGGAGGCGTTGCGCAAAATTCATCATTTTCAAGATGGCCGCCAAATCCAATAAGACCGACCCATATTAATGAATCTACCTGAGACTTGGTAGTAAAAGCATGAAAATCGGTCCACATATCCTTCTTGATATGCTGATTAACATTAGCATTGGAGGAGTCACAAAAAATCATCGCTTTCAAGATGGCCGCCAAATCCAATATGACCAACCCATATTAATGAATCTACCTGACACTTGGTGGTAAAAGCATGAAAATCGGTACACATGTCCTTGATATGCTGATTAATATTAGCATTGGAGGCGTCGCGGGGGAAAAAAACATTGTTTTCAAGATGGCCGCCAAATCAAATATGGCCAGCCCATATTAGCTACCTGGTAATTTGTGGTAAAAGCATGACAATTGGTACACATAGTTACTTGCTTATTCATATTAGGGGCCATGAACAAAAATCAAATATGACTGACCCATATTACAATACAATACATTGCAATGTGTATTTATGTAGCACAGTATCACAACTATGAAGTTTACTCAAAGCGCTTTGAAGAAAGACATACACGCATACATACACAGTCACACACCAGCTGTGCACAGTGGGCAGACTGCCGTACGGCACCGGTTGTCACGCGAGAGAGACACACACACACACACACACATGCCAAATCTTCACATCATTATCATGGTCTAGAAATGAATCCTAATACTGTACATGTAAACTTTTCACTCAAGTTATATTTTATATACCCTGAGTTGACTTTTTGATGGCCATCATGTTCCAACTGTGCCATTCACCATTTATTCAAAGTTTATGTCAATCTTTTAATTAGGCATTATTGGCAGTTTGATTGATGTTGGCCATAGTATATACCATAGTCTGTGAAATGCTACTACTTTACACAATTGTTCTGATCTGAAATGTAGCATGGATTCCATCCCTCAGTGAGGGTACCAGATCTTGGGGTGCAATCAGGAGAATGAGTAGGGGTGTAAAGGCGATGGCTGCAGTTTGTTTGAATAGATACAACTGACATGATTGGATATGGGCTACACATATGCCAAATACCACATTCTTAACGACCTATAAACTGCCATGGGCAATCGTAAATCACAACTTTACTTGTGAGATCAACTTGTGTTAACCAGGCAAGATATACCATACAACTTGCATTGGGTGCAGGATTGCAGTTTGTTTGAAAACCTTGTGCAGCTAGAAGTAGTCATCAACTATTAGTTTCTTTGAAGTAAGCAATCATAACAATGTCCATGAATTAACAAATCAAGTGAACTTTCTGTCTAGCAATCTTGAAATCCTGGCCCAAGCCCCTCAAAAGCCTTGGATTTGTACATAACGCTACTGCCGTATTACCTATTTGAGGCCTCAAGAATTCAATCAGTGTACCTATTGAAGAGTATTAGCACAGAACATTTCATATCTGTCCATCTGCACAAAACCTATAATGCAAACAAAGTCAGCAATCTTCAAAGTGTAAGGCTTTAACACTTTATCAGTTCATGTACCTATTATACAGTGGTAGAACACAAGAGGTGGTGCAAACTCCTATTCTAAAGTTATCACATTACAGAAAATAATCTGTTGTGGTGGTGGCAGACACAGTTTGGGCAAAACCATAACATATGCAGTAGAGTAGAGTATCGTTTATGCATCACTTTATTTGATAACATGCCAATAATGTTTAATCATTGTCAATGGTATTTTGTGAGTGTTAATTATATGCAATGGCAAAATATTTGTGTAGAAAAATATGTAATTTCTTATGAACACTATCTTAGTTGGCCATTTTGAAAATGTGTTTTTTCCCACAATGCCTCAATTTCTAATATTAATGAGCACATCAAGAAGTAAATGTGGACCAGTTTCCATGGTTTCACTTAAAGTGCCTGAAGGATTTATTAAAATGCGTTTGCCATATTTGATATGTCAGCCATATCGAGTTCTTTTATCCATCAAAATATAAAAAAGTAACTGTGCACAAATTTCCATGCCTTTACTACAAACTGTCAGGTAGCTTCATTAATATGGGTTGGCCATAATGGATGTGGCGGCCATCTTGAAAATACAGCATTTTTAGCAATGCCTCCAATGGTAATATTTATCAGCATATCAAGAATGATATGTGTACCGATTTTCATGCTTTTACTACCAGGTGTCAAGAAGATTCATTAATATGGGTAGGCCATATTGGATTTGGCGGCCATCTTGAAAACGATGCATTTTTCGCGACGCCTCCAACGCTAACATTAATCAGCATATCAAGAAGGATATGTGTACCGATTTTCATGCTTTTACTCAAAAGTGCACGATAAGGCCCTTTTGTGTGTCCCATCCGCCGAACTATACATGCACACGAGGCGTTTCGAGTGGTACCCACGCGGGTGTATTTTAATTACTTCCTCCAGCGAACGTTTCAAAAGTCACTTCAAGCAGTCCATAAAACACCCCGTAATATTAGCAAACGAAAATGATCAGTCAATCAGCAGACAGAACGAGATGAGACAGAATCTCTGAAAATAGTGCAACAAGCTGTCAGTATAAAAGGGCACAAGTGGTGACTTGCATTGACCATGACATCTTCCTAGAAATCACAAGAAGGAGCTAGCAGAATCTACTTTAACATATTCCACCCAAACATTTACATGTTATCGTATTTTTATTGGCCATATGATGTAAACCTTCACAGGACAGCAAGGCACAAGTAAGTACACCCTTGCATTCAATAGGTTTTAACCCTCAGTTAGTCACAGTTAGTCACAATAATCTTAACCAGACGTGTCCTGTAGTTGCAGATCACATTAACAAAACAAATTGGATGTATCTTGTCTTCCTCTTCTGTACAAAACTGCCCCTCAAAACTCCTGTATCGGGGGCGTCGCCTGGGAGAGGTAGAACCCATCCAAGAACGAGCATTCCATCCGAGGGGGTGCTGCAGGCCATGGTACACCCAGCTTGTCCGTTGCCTTGTGGCACCTAGTATTGAGTGTTAGCCTAGTAAACAGGCCCCACCCAGCGGCCAAAATTATTTTTGCCTGCGAGTGGATCTAGCCTCAATGCACCAAGGCCCTGAATCTGGCAAACCAATCACAACGCAAGAGATTTTTAAAAATTTGTTTTGAATCGTTGGATGCAAATCGGACAGGGTTTTAAGGGAGTGCCGACAAAGTGTTGACCAATATATCAGAGCAGATAAGGCCGAAGATAGTTCACTTTGGTATGCAAGCATGAAAATTGGCACACGTGCTCTTTAGAATGCACCCTTTCAGCGTGGTCCAAGCAAAAATCCAAGATGGCCGCCATTTTTTCAAGATGGCCACCTTCTTCAATTGAAAATACGGACAGAAATAGGGCTCAATTCGAAACGGGAGGCAGTTGTTGCATTCACCAGCTCGGGACCTCTCGAGACAGCTGACGACACTGCTCACATGACAATCGAGTTCTGGAGTTTGGCGCATGAACGCCACTGATGCCGGAACAATCGGGATTCATGCGTGTTTTGTTTTGGTTCTCTTTTCTTTTTTTCACCTCACCTTGAGCCTCCACACCCACGACATATCATTTTAGCTTAAGTAGACTAAATCAAACAGTCAGATACCAACAGTACTGACATATGTACAACTGCAATTGAATGACATCAACTGGTGTTGTTGATAGTGATTACAAGATGATATTTTAGCATTTATGATACTGTTTACATGCTAGTTCCATGCATGGGCGCCATGTTGATGATGCGTGTTGTCGTCACACAAAACATAAGCTCGGGAACACGTTGTTATATACTTCCGCCTGAGATCGACCTTGATAACTATCGATCTGACATTGCGTCACCAAATCTTCACGCCCACTTTCCCCGAGTTTTAGGTCGGCTTTCTTGGGATTCTCGAAATTTTGAACGAGCTAAGTGACTCGATGACTCTCCTCCTACATAAACAGGTCACTGATCAGATAGGTGAAGTTAGCTGATGAGGCAGCCGTTACGAACGGCACTAACGAGTGTGCTGCCTTGCGCATTTGATGTTACGGCGATTCTATGGCGGGAGTTACGTTCATCACGTTAGCGCTTAGCTTACGCATGGTAGGCTATTTGAACGGTGAATGATCGTCAGACGGCAGAATCGTAAAATAGGCTATAAATAGATCTAGCGACAGCATATTTAGATACTACAATGTTGATTTATCCATTCGATTTTCAATATCTACATACATAAGTGTCAGAATAAAGAGTATGATAAGGTAGTAGCTTGGGTAGTAGCCATGTTTGTTTTTCAGGTTTCCGGTTGAGAGGGAGGTGACGCACAGCATGTTGGGTACCAAGGCAGCGAAGTCAGCATCTGATGCTGACCTCAAATATCCCCGTTACGCCCACAAATGCAGTCAACTGCCGAGGGAGGAAATAAAGCAATTTTTCGTTTCGACCCACACTTCATGACTCGATGTCCAGTTAGCTCACTGGAAGGACAGCTGCCTTCCCTGTTTGGAATTGAGCCTAGTTCACTTTGGTATGCAAGCATGGAAATTGGCACACATGTTCATTAGAATGCACTCTTTCAGTAAAGGGTGTTGGCTGTGCAAAAATCCAAGATGGCCGCCATTTTTCAAGATGGCTACCATCTCCAGTTGTAAATAAGGGCAAAAAATAGTTCCCTTTGGTATGCAAGCATGAAAATTTGCACACATGTTCATTAGAATACACCCTATTGGCACAGGTCATTGGCTGCGTCAAAATCCAAGATGGCCACCATTTTTCAAGATGGCCACCAGCTACACTTGTAAATAAGGCCAAGAATGGTTCACTTAATGATGCAAGAATGCGGTTAGGCACAAGTGTTCATTAGAATGCACTCTTTCACAAAAAACATTTGCAACACAAAAATTCAAGATGGCTGCCATTTTTCAAGATGTCCACCCTCTCCTCTTGTAAATAAGGCTAAGAATACTTAGCTCAATGATGCAAGAATTAAATATGGGACAAATGTTCATTAGAATCCTCTCTTTCAAAACAGTGTGTTGGCCATGGAAAAAATCCATAGTGGCTGCCTCTTATTCAAGATGGCCACCCTTTTCACTCATATACTATATGGCCTAGTTGACTTAATGATGAAAACATGACATTAGGCCGCACAACATGTTTTTTTAGAATCCACTCTTTGAGTAACAGGGTGCTGGCCAAAGGAAAATGGAAGATGGCTCCATCAATGATTCCTTATAGTTAACTGATTTGTAGTATCTATAATTACTTCATGAAAAACTAAAAGCATGATCGTATAAATCAAAGACCATTTTTTTGTACAATAGCAAACTTTTCTCATGACATGGCAAAAAATCTTAACAGAAATATGTACAGGTATAGAAGGATCAGACAGACTAAACTGAACATGTTAAACTTCATAAGGCTGGGTAAATTAGACCAAGCTAGCATTTGCACCTGTCTGAGACATTCTCAACTCTGCAATGGGAGGTCCAGTTGCCCTGAAGACTTACCAGTTTTCAGCAATCTTCTGGATTTTAACTAGTCTTGGACATACCCCAGAATAGCCAACTTTCTCACCCTCAGACAAGTCAAGTGTATTGTAGTGACTGCTCTTTTAACTCTTTGTTGGGAACCAGTTGAGGGAACCCACAGCTATTCCCTTTTGACTTTGCTACACTGTGTTTACAAAGGGAAAGCCATTGGAATCCAGGTATAATGCTATACTGGTAACACCACCCCCTACACCTCTAATTGAGTTGACTGTGGTCAAAAGGTTTGACCAGGTGAACTGACTAAGAGAGTGTCCTGACCAAGTTAGAGCAGGCTCATTTTTTGGTTGTTCAGATGTCTACACCAAACTTGGTTATGTAAAGTTTACAATATAAAAAAATACCTGAAGCACTTGGCTCAGCAAAAAAACGATCTCTCTGAATGAGATGCATATTCCCCCACATATTTGTCCATGCCATTGTGCCAATGGCAATTTTCCCCACTCAGCAAAGCATGCATGTGCAGCAGCTGTGGCTGATGTGTGCTCAAAGTCAACGCCTTTGATTGATTGACATTCACCACCTTTACAGGACTGCTGGCCAAGAGAAGAGCAAAGACATGCTGTTCTTTAATGCTTTCACAAGTTGTGATGTGGTCTCAGTCTTCAAAACCACTGATGGAATTTTAAAAAGAAAAGGAGACCACATAGCAGACTTGGGGCAGTTTTACAGAGGCCACTCCAGTAACTAGAACGGGCACTCGGTAGAGCGCAAACCTTCGCCTACGCCACTTATTTTTTTCTGGCCATCTTCAGAGTGTGGGGCATAACATTCTCAAAATTTTGGTGTTAGTTTCATTTAAATCGGACCGGAATATCGTAATATTACATTTTTGGCCCAGTCTTGACCTCTTATTCAATTCAGCATGCACACGTTGTTCTGGCATATAGTGCTTGGCAAAGAAAAAAGTTTTTGACCTTTTCGTGACCTTGACCTTGACCTTTGACCCAATCACTCCCAAAAAGTAATCGATTGTTCCTTGGGTCATGACCAATCATCCCACTAAATGTCATAGAAATCGGCTCAATTTACGTTTTTGACCTTTTCGTGACCTTGACCTTTGACCGAATCACTCTCAAAAAGTAATCGATTGTTCCTTGTTCCAGTTCTGTCTGAGTTATAAGAAGTACAAACAAACAAACATATTCACAAATAAATAAATAAATAAATACACAGCGGTCAAAACATAACCTTCGCCGACTTTGTCTCGGCGAAGGTAACCAGCTTTCCCCGAACATTGAGAGGATGACATTAGGGTTCTGTAGAAAGTAGTGGTGTTCATGATTGGGAGGTTCAGTACTGCAGAATATATTGATGATACAAGACATGAACATTTTGCCAGAAAGATAAGGCTATATGAAGAAATTCCTCAATACTGAATATAGAACTGATGCATCACACTAAATATGCAACAAATCAAGCAGGTTGGGTGTGGGTTTAGACAAGTATGTGCCAGCCAGAAGTTAAAAATCCAGCTGACTGAAGATGGGAGAAGGTTGATGAAGAATGGAGAAGGCAACCATTGCAAAGAGTTGTGAAGAGTTTGCTAAGTGTAGAAAGTGTGAATGCTATAGGCTTGATCTTGCGTGCAAGGCCTAGTGAAATTGCAGATGTGAAGTGTTACTCTAGGACCTGCCTGGTCTTTTATATTCCGCCTGTCAAGGTTTTGTCAAAAACAACCGACCTTTTTTAGATGTATGTATTTTTTTTTACTTAAAAGCAGGCAACATTAGGAATTATTAGTTTGGTTGAGAGGATAGCCATCATGAAAAATCTCAGCCATCTTGGATTTCCCTGTGGTCAATGTCCTTTTTTCAAAGAGTGGATTCTAATGAACATGTGTTCCAAATTTCATCCTTGCGTCTTTAAAGGGACACTGTGTGAGATTTTTAGTTGTTTATTTCCAGAATTCATGCTGCCCATTCACTAATGTTACCTTTTTCATGAATACTTACCACCAGCATCAAATTTTAAGTATTCATTATGACTGGAAAAATCACACTTTTCATACATAAAAAGGGGGATCTTCTCCATGGTCTGCCATTTTGAATTTCCAAAAATAGCCATTTTTAGCTGCAAAAAGGACTGTATGGACCATACTAATATTTGTTTATTACTTAGTAAACTTTCATGAAAGCATCACATTTGGCAATAGGCAGCCCAATTTCAATGAGCAGCATAGTTGCAGTACCTTTTTTGACCATTTCCTGCACAGTGTCCCTTTAACTGAACTATTATTGGCCTTACAACTTACAAGTGGAAAGTGAAGCCATCTTGAACAATGGTGGCCATCTTGGATTTCCCTTTGGCCAACACCTCTTTTTGGAAGAGTGGATTCCAATGAACATTTGTGCCAGATTTCATGCTCATATCGTTAAGCGAAGTATTCTTGGTCTTATTTACGTGGAAAGGGTGGCCATCTTGAAAACGGCGGCCATCTTGGATTTTACTGAAACCAATGCCCGTCTTTCAAAACATTGATCATAGTTGACATTTGTGCCAAATCTCAAGCTCTCATCATTAAGTAAGCTATTCCTCTCCTTATTTGTAAGTGTAGAAAAATGGTGGCCATCTTGGATTTTTACACCACCAATGCCCTGTGCCGATAGAGTGTAATCTAATGAACATGTGTGCCAATTTTCATGCTTGCATACCAAAGAGAACTATTTTTTGCCCTTATTTACAACTGGAGATGGTAGCCATCTTGAAAAATGGCGGCCATCTTGGATTTTTGTGCAGCCAACACCCTTTACCGAAAGAGTGCATTCTAATGAACATGTGTGCCAATTTCCATGCTTGCATACCAAAGTGAACTATTTCTGGCATTATTTTCAATTGGAGAAGGTGGCCATCTTGAAAAAATGGTGGCCATCTTGGATTTTTGCTTGTAGTCTGAGCGAATTAGCCAAAAAAAAGGGTCAAAGGTGGAAGTAAATAAAGCGAAAGCATATTTGGTATCATTTGAATCGTTGTTTTCTGTAGATTACAAATATTTGGTGCCTACAGCGCAGATTTGTACAGAAAAAAAGTTATGGAGCTTTGAATGGAGCATGGTACAATCATTCTTGGCTCAAAAACGATTGTGAGCACATCTTGATATTAGCTGATATCTCCTAAGTAAATTGAAAGATATTCATCAAACTTTGTGTATTTACCCACTATGTGTCATTGAAAAGTTACAATGACAATTTAGGTCAAGAGGTCAAAGGTCAAGGTCATAAAGGGTTACATATGGAAATGACATGCCGTATTGAGTTCATGTATCCGAAGCAGGCTAATGGTTGTTTACACTCAAAGGTTGAAGTAAATAAAGCGAAAGCATATTTAGTATCATGTGAATCGCTGTTTTCTGTAGATTAAGAATATATGGTGCCTACAACGCGGATCTGTACAGAAAAAAAAAACGGCGCTTTGAATGGAGCATGGTACAATCATTTTTGGCTCAAAAACGAATGTTAGCACATCTTAATATTAGCTAATATCTCCTAAGCCAGTAGAAAGATATTCATCAAACTTGGTGTATTTACCCACTGTATGTCCTTGAAGACCTACAATGAATATGGAGGTCTAGAGGTCAAAGGTCAAGGTCACAAGGGGTCTCACAGGAAACGAACATGCAGTATTGGGTTCATGTTTCCAAAGCAGGCTAATGGTTCTTCACACTTAAAATTTGAAGTACTGTAACTAAGTGAAAGCATATTTGGTATCAATTGTATTGTGGCCCTGGTGAGTCCCTATGTGGAGCACATTGACTTAATGACCCTCTTTTATATAGAAGAATAAAAAAATCGGTTTGCCATTTCTGTAGGCAAATGTGCCAAACTGTTACGTAACTGACAGCCAAGTTCCCATTTGTCCCTCCCTTCCCAGAGTATCAACTTTACCCATCTACTCTTGTGTCATGTACTGTATTGATATGCCTATCCATGGTCAGTAAAAATAGAAGTCTACACATGCATTTTTATTTTTAGCGAAATATCTTATCAGTTGGCATATTTTTCATATATGTACATATTTGAACATTGTGACAGTTTTGCCATTGTAATGCCAATGCAGTCTGACATTTGAGCTATCTATTATGATCAAATAAAGTTGCTATGCATGTGCATGTTCATTTAAAAGATGTATAGTGGTGCTCATATGTTTACATACCCCAGCAGAATAAACGCTTTCTCTGCGATTTCTCACAAAATATGAAGGATTACACAAAACCTTTTTTTTCACTCATGGCTAGTGACTGGCTTAAGATATTTATTAGCAATATTCTGTGTTTACTCTTTCAAAAGCATGATCACAACCCAAACTACCCAAATGACCCTGTTCAAAAGTTTACATACCCTAGTTTCTGATGCTGAATATGGCCCTGTTTAACATTAGGGACCGCTCTAAATTGTTTGTGGTAGTTGTGGATAAGGCTCTTAATGTTCTCAGATGACAAAACAGCACATTCTTCCTGGCAGAATGGTTGTTTCCTATAATATCTTTGGGTGTCTTGCTGGAACCTCACATTTGAGGTTTCCCCTGAGTGGCTCAATGATGTTGAGATCAGGAGAGTGAGATGGTCGCTCAAAAACCTTCATTTTATTCTTTCTGAAGCTAATGACGGGTTGATTTGGCTTTCTGTGTCGAAATATTGTCATGTTGGCACCGTTGGAATTTCAATTCAGAAATGCAATATGAGGAGTTTGGTTGGAATCAAGCCAATGGGCAAGGGAATCATTGCATTGCAATGATCATTGCAAGGGAAATTGTTCAGGAGGGATAGGACAACCAAAAAATAACTTCAGGTGAAATATAGGACAACATGAAAAAATGTTGGCACTTGAGGAAAGATGGGCTGTTGGGGGTTGCCAGGAGAAAGCCATTACCACAAAAAAGCAAACATGTTATTTTGCATATGATACACCAAATAGCACAGTGAGAAGCATCAAAATGCCTGTGACAAAGTCATTTGGAAAAATGAGATCAATATGGAACTTTTTTAGGCCACTATTAACAGTACCATTTGGAGAACAGTCAATGGAGCCTATGATGAAAGTTACACCATACCCTTCTGTGAAACATGGTCATGGACCACTGATTTCATGGGGACATTTGAGTTACAAATGCATTATACTTTTGATCCATACTCGCAGAATGATGAATACATTGCCCTGTGAAAAATACTGAAGGAAACTTGACACACATCAGCCTTGAAACTGCACATGGTCCATTGTTTGGACATGCCAACATGACAATATTTCAACACAGAAAGCCAAATCAACCCGTCACTAGCTTCAGAAAGAATAAAATTAAGTTTTTGAGCGACCGTCTCACTCTCCTGATCTCAACATCATTGAGCCATTCAGGGGAAACCTCAAATGTGAGGTTCCAGCAAGACACCCAAAAATATTATAGGAAACAACCATTCTGCCAGGAAGAATGTGCTGTTCTGTCATCTGAGAACATTAAGAGCCTTATCCACAACTACCACAAACAATTTAGAGCGGTCCCTGATGTTAAACAGGGCCATATTCAGCATTAGCAACTAGGGTATGTAAACTTTTGAACAGGGTCATTTGGGTAGTTTGGATTGTGATCATGCTTTTGAAAGAGTAAACACAGAATATTGCTAATAAATATCTTAAGCTAGTCACTAGCAATGAGTGAAAAAAAAAGGTTTTGTGTAATCCTTCATATTTTGTGAGAAATCGCGAAGAAAGCGTTTATTCTGCTGGGGTATGTAAACATATGAGCACAACTGTATGTTAAGTAATGTTTAAAAAAAAAAAAAAAAAACGGAATACCGTAGGAAGCTAGCCTGGTGAACCAGCGCCACCCGCTGGACGGCAAAATGTTTTGTCTACGGGTGGGTCTGGCCTCGCATAATGATTCAATGAAGCCAGAATGCCATGAATCTGGCAAACCAATAACAACGCAAAGATGTGTTTTGAATCAAAGTGGGCAGGGTTTTGAGGGAAGGTTGTTCTCATCAACAATCTTCGGATGTATTATGCATCGAGGCCAGACTAAATTAGACATCCACATTTAGTCTGGTTTATCAGGCTAGTAGGAAGCCATAAAGGGCATGTATAAGGATTGACATGTATTGCATTATCTACATTTCGTATGAAAAGGGTAACCCCTGTATTGTGATATGTATTGTATTGTGAGGTTGTTGACAACACCCAGCCCCACAAGCCACATTGTAATTTCCTATATAGTACAGTAAGGGATGCACAGGATTGTTCAAAGTCAAGCAGCCACACCACGGCCTCTGACAAACTTTCTAAACTTTGTTTGTAGAAGATGAGACTGTTTTAAAAAGCATAACTTCTCCCTCTCTCACTCCCTTTCTATTTCTTGCTCTCTCACACACACACACACACACACACACACACACACACACACACACACACACACACACACACACACACACACACACACACACACACACACACACACACACACTACCCCACCTCAATTTCCTTGCCAAAAAACGTTTAAAACACATATAATCCCACATGCCCTCTGTCTTTCTGTCTTTTTGCCTGGGATGAATTTCAGTATTAAGTTGTACTCAGTAAGCTTAATGTCTTGATTCATTATTTTCCATGTCACTGCCATGGATGATGAAATAGGGCTAGAAGAGGGATCTGGCATACGTGCAGATCTTTGCATTATATGTCAGTGTGGAGGTGATCTGTCATCTTGTTCCACTGGATTGCAAAAGATGATTGACTATAGCATTGCTATAGGCAACAACACACTTACCACATTTTGTACTGCTAAATTGGAAGACAATGCCAGCGTTAATATACACAGAAAATGCCAGAGGGTAGTGGGAAACACCTTATTGACCATTAAACGCAAAGCAATGCGGACCACTGATAGCAGTGATGCAAAGACAAGGAAAATTACAAGAGCATATAAAGATGTGTTTGACTGGATGAAGCAATGTATGTATTGTGGGAAATACTGCAATGATCAGTTAGACAAAAATGTTTCCCAGGTCATGACTATGGAGTATAAAGATCGTGTACTTTCAGTCTGTGCTGAACGAAATGATGCATTGTCAGAAGAGGTGAGATGCAGGGTTATCAACTGCATTGATCTGGTACAAGCTGAAGCAAAGGTATCAAGTGGATCAAAGACCATAATTGATGGAGGAGCCCTACTGCATAGGCTGAAGTGGATACCTGGGCAGACTTTTCAGGAGTTGTTTCAACATTATGCATCTTATCTGAAGACAAAGTATGGACAATGTCATGTGGCCTTTGATGGCTACGAAAGTGGCCCCTCAACCAAAGATCATGAGCACTTGAGGAGATCTGCAAAGATAGCCCCAAATTACTACAGTATAAGCAGTAATGCAATTG
The DNA here is from genome assembly GCF_034702125.1 of Engraulis encrasicolus. Taxonomy (NCBI): domain Eukaryota; kingdom Metazoa; phylum Chordata; class Actinopteri; order Clupeiformes; family Engraulidae; genus Engraulis; species Engraulis encrasicolus. The sequence goes on along the minus strand of NC_085873.1, from coordinate 33,760,286 downwards.
TTCAAGTAACACAAGAGGCATTTTTCAGAAATGAGTCCAATAAATGCAAGTTCATAAATGAGCTGGCCAAGGAATTGAGAGAACATCAGATTGTCGTACAGCAAAGTGATGGCGACGCAGATGTTTTGATAGCTGAAATGGCTTTGAGGTTGGCAAAAGAGGGAGAGTCTGTAGTTGTCGTTGCGGATGACACTGATGTCTTCTGTATACTGCTGCATCATTGGAATTCAACCATGGGTGACATATTCTTCAGATCAGAAAGGAAAGGCCGGCAGAGGAACCAAAGAGAAGATCAAGTATGGAATATGCGTGATGTTTCAATTGCCAACCAGTCCATCAAGGAACACGTGCTCTTCATTCATGCCTGGGGAGGATGCGACACCACTTCTGCAACATATATGCAAACTTCTGTTACTACAGTAAGCTTGTTTAAAATGAGCTATCATGTTGTTTTTGATGTACTGAATGTTTGTTATAGGGATTGGGTTTTATAACATCACTTATGAACTGAAACTATTACTTTAAATCTTGTACTAGTGCAGATGTTTGGAGTTTTATAAAAGCATATTATTTTGATTTTCAAAGACAACTGCATGAACATATGATGTAAAGCAGTGTTTCCCAACCTTTTTTGTCTTGTGTACCCCCAAGCCTTTTCGTTGTGCCATGAGTACCCCCTAAGTCAAGTTCTATACCGCTTTCTCTATCCCAATGTAACTGAGCTACATGTATTTGATAAAATTACATGATGTTTCCAAGTACCCCCTGCAGTGTGCTCGCATACCCCTAGTGGTACATGTACCCCTGGGTGGGAAACACTGATGTAAAGGTTGAAACAACTGTTATTTTGATATAGAAAATAAACTCCATTGTGTTTTAATCAGTGTCTTTGTCTTTTTATGTCAATTCACATGTTAATGCTTTAAGCTGTTACTGTAAGATGTGAGCTACATTAAGCGGTAACCTCATGACCTTTGACCTCTACTTTTGACCTTATGACCTTTAATGCCTAATCAGTTTATGTATAGGGTTGATGAGCTGTTGTGGGTTTAATAACAATCTTTCAATACATTTGAGAGGTAAAAAAACAGATATTTTATGTCAAGTATGACCTTGCGTGACCTTGACCTTTGACCCCCGAGACATTAACTCCTCCTACTTTCATCAAGAACTTATGGTGAGTAAATATACCAAGTTTGGAAAAGATCCTTTCACTGGTATGGAAGATATCAGCTAATATACCTATTGGTGACATCATACGATTTTAGCCCAAAATGCATTATAATGCGTTACATTCAAAGCTGAATAACTTTTTTTCTGTACAAATCTGTGCTGTAGGCACCTGAAATTCTTATTTTGTATAAAATTACGGAAAGATTGATACCTAATATGCTTTCGCTTTATTTACTTCCACCTTCAAACCTAATTCGCTCAGACTATTGGACAATGCCCTCTGCTGAAAGAGTGCATTCTAAAGAGCACGTGTGCCAATTTTCATGCTTGCATACCAAAGTGAACTATCTTCGGGTGTCATAATTTGCTTATTGATGATGGGTATGTCATGAACTGGTGCAATAATTTCACAGAACTCTACATTACGGAAATAGGCCTTGTATGCCTGCAATTTTGATAATTCTGTCAGGACCATTACAGTCAAGAAACACAAGACAAGAAATTCTCAATGCAATTCTTTTTTGAATAGTGATGAAGTAATTTTGGCTGTATGGCTCTGTTCATAGGAGTCCCCTGGTTTCCATGAGCACCACAGAAAGCAGAGATTCAGGGGACGGCGGCAGCATAGGGAAAGCTCACCCAAATTCAGATTAGGAGAGCAAACAATTCCCCCATGAACAGAGCAGGCAACATGACAAGGAGTAGCCCATGCCATGTCATACACGACAAGGTGGTGCTAGGGAGGCGGTGGGTTGCGAAAAAGCGAGCTGTCTGGAGATGCGAACAAAGCAGAGAACTTTTAAAAGGCGCCAAATTTGAAAATGACCAATGAGGAGCAAGGAGAGTTGATTAGCTCATCTACGTAGAACACTTGAGACAAATAAGCAGCAAGCTCTTGACTACCATCGCGCTGGCCAGAACTAACGCTAGTCCTAGTATTTCTATCTTTCTGTGTAATAAATCATTAATTAGTCCCCCAAAATCTTCGCTACTGAGTGCAACAGCCTCTCTGTGATGGTATTTTATTTGTGCATTCATGTTGGCTGTCCATATAGTTCCTTTGAAAATATTCTTCCTTGTGTTATCTTTAGAATTATGCAACTATTACAACATGTTTTTGCCCTGTCCCAACTTTTTTTTAGATTTGTTGTATGGGTCAAATTTTATATGAACACACATTTCCCTCCCAACAATACTTTTGCCTCACTTTAACTGTTGCTATGTTGACCTTGTGCCATTGTGCATCTTACTTATTGATTGAATGTTTTGAAAGTGGCAGTATTTTGCTTTTATTCACAAAATAAAAAACAAACGTGTAGTTGCAGCTGATTTATGAAAAGAATATCACCTGTGTGTAATTTTGTATGCATTGCAACAATGATAAATGACTCTCGAAATTGCTCTGGTGCTATTCACTGCAATTAGATACTTGTGGTTTTCCCCTCCATATACTCCACCCTCTCATGTTGGGTGGGCGGAACTGGTGTGCTGACTGGATCTATAATCCCTATTTTGGTTAAATGCCAGGCTAGTATTTGTGATCAAAGTAGGTCCCCAGGGGTGTGCGTGTGCGTGTGCGTGTGCGTGTGTGAGAGAGAGAGAGAGAGAGAGAGAGAGAGAGAGAGAGAGAGAGAGAGAGAGAGAGAGAGAGAGAGAGAGAGAGAGAGAGAGAGAGAGAGAGAGAACAGGGCCTTCACTTTTAGACTACGCCCACATCTACCAAACACGTGTGACTGAAGCTGCTGAATATGCAATAGGGCAGGAATAGAATTACTCTCTCTATGCTGAAAGTGGTTGGGTTACTTTTAGTCTGTGAACCATCTCTGTTTGACACGTTCATTTGTGCTCAAGCACAGCCCTTAGACTCCAGTAACGACAGCTGCACATTTTCCTGGAGATTTCCTGTAAAGTAGCAGACTGAGTAAGTAAAGTTTCACTGAACTTTCTCACTTTAAACCCCTTATCCTTTTGATTAAAATTAATCTTCAATTACTTAAATTGAAATTGGTCTCATCACCAATAAGATCATTATTGAAAGTATGCATTGTCTTTTCAGATCATGGATGACATCAGTGCTTTACTGAGTAATTCTGGTGAACAGACGGCAGAGCGGGCCATTGCAAAAGCTAAAGAAATAGTTAATGGATTAGTGCTGAATATTGCTGTGACCGGGGAGACTGGTGTAGGGAAGTCTTCCTTTTTGAATGCCATCAGAGGTGTTCAAAGAGGGGATGAAGGCTGGGCCCCCACTGGGGTGACAGAAACAACAAAGGAGCCCATGATGTACCCCCATCCAACGATGCCCAACGTGAGGATCTGGGATTTGCCAGGAATAGGGAGTCCACGTTTCAAAGCAAAGACCTACTTGAAAGGTGTGAAATTTGAAGCTTACGACCTATTTATCATTGTGAGTGCATCCAGATTTAAGGAGAATGATATCATGCTCGCAAAAGAAATCAAAAATAGGAGAAAAAACTTTTACTTTGTACGCTCCAAGATGGACCTAGACATAAGCAATGAAATAGAGAGTGAAGGGAAGACAGAGGAAGAGACACTCTGCAGCATACGAGAGTACTGCTTGGCCAATCTCTGTGACTTTGGACCTCTCCCGGTCTTCCTCATCTCATCCAGGCAGCGGGAGAAGTTTGACTTCCAGAAACTGATAGAGACTCTGGAAAGAGATCTCCCCAGAGAAAAGAGGGGCTTGCTACTGCATAGTTTACCCGTGTATTCAATACAGCGCCTTGATGAGAAGTACAGCGCATTCAAGAAAACCATCTGGGCACTGGCTGTTGCGTCTGGGGGCATAGGTGCAGCCCCTGTGCCAGGCCTCTTATTTGCCCGTGACACTGCCATGATTCTGTCCTTTCTCACCAAGGTCTACCACTCATTCGGCCTACACGACAAAGCCCTGGAAAAGTTGTCAGTACAAGTGAACAAACCCATATTGGAAGAAGTGAAAAAGTCTAAACTTATTCAGGATATTAGCAAGTCTAAGGTCAGTTTGAGCATGCTGACAAAACTGGGGACCATTGGTGCTGTTGAGATTCTTTCCTGTGTAGTACCAGTTGCAGGCAACATTGCAGCAGCTGCAGTGTCCTTTGTTACCACAAGGGCTGTGCTGCAAGAGGGTCTGGATGAACTGTATGGTGTTGCCAAAAAGGTGCTCGAAATGGCAGAACTGCAGTAAGAGGGAACTTAAATGTTCATGTACCTTAATAGGGCTCTCTCATACCATCATGTCATTTTTTTCATTATTGCCTGCATTGTATATGCTACTAACAATAAATTAACATATACATTTGCTTTTTATTTTTAAAGGAAAATACTAATCTTATTATCAGCATTCATAATGGGGTGGTGGGTATAATATGTTGGCCATCAGAACTTCTAAAAAGAAAAATTAACCTCAAGAGGTTTTGAGTTCACTTTCCCCCAAAGTATAACCTTGAACCACATCCCTAAATGCTAGGAAATGTTAATAAATCCCTTATTCTTGGGGTGCTGTGGTGCAGCGCGCTAACACACTGTACCGTATGTGGGTGACCTGGGTTCGAGTCCGGCCTGGGTCGTGTCCCGACCCTGTCTCTCTCTCCCACTTACTTCCTGTAATCTCTTCAACTGTCCTATCTAAATAAAGGCTAAAAAGCCTTTATTAAAAATAAAACCTTATTCTATGTCATAGTATTGACTCCCAGCTCATTGCCATATTTACAGTAAATAAACTGATGTATTTATATGCAGAATATTTAAACTGACCTTGAACATGTGACTTTATGATTAAAATGAAAATCAATGTGTGTTTTTGTCTGTAAATTCAGAAATGTGTAATTATCATTAAAACATTTAGAATCTGTTTCTGTCCTCTGGTGCTTTTAATTTGTGACAATATCATATCATTAATATTATATTGTAATTGGAACAATCTTATAGTTGTGCGTAACATTTCAGATAACTAACAAAATGTCTCCCAAAACTGCTTCAAAACTTTGGCGATAGCACGTCCCACTCATAAAAGGGCTTAAACCTCTGGAGTCTCAGAGGCTTTGAAGTTCTTTGCAACACCTTCACTTTTTTCAAATATTTCAACTAACTGTAAACATCTATGCTAAAGTTGCACATATGGTTGTATTCTGAAAAGCCTAACAAAAAAGATTATGACAGTAAAGTGAATGTAATACAAACAAGTTTTATTTAAATTGAGTGTAAACACAACTGTACAAAAAAGGCCGTATGTATATGTAGCCAAGACTTTTGAAGATTGAACCATGTAATGCACTGGATCCTACGAAAGGGTTGAAACACATAGCCTACTCGCACATGTGGGGCCCTTTTTATTACGTTGGCTCATCTCCATTGTAAACAAAAGTGTTTGCTACATGAAAGTAAAAAGAGACTTTAGAAATGTTGTGTTGTTTCCTTACAAAGTGTGAAAGAGTAATTGTATGTCAAGCCAGTTTCTCTCCTAGTTGAATACTAATTGGACCTGTAACACCTCTGATGGCCCAAACCCCCCTGTCACATTCCATATGATAATTGTCAGTATTTGAAAACTAGAAGTTGCAAGGTTTTTAATTGTGTCACTTATATGTTTTAAATAAAGAGCAGGACAGCACTCCAGGTTTTTGTGGTTTATTGCCCCTTATTGTCACTTATATGTTTGAATGACAAAAACTTGCATATGAGTTACATATGTATTTTTGGAGAAGCGTCAAATTCGGTCATTGGTGACCGGGCGGAGCTCAGGGTGTTAATTTGCTGAAAATCAATTAAGTTTTGATCAAATGATCAAATGTGTATTTTTGTGTTAAAGATGTATTTGTAATTCCTTTATTTGTAATTGTATTAACTTATATTTCAAGAATGTAATCTTGCCCACCCCCAATAACATTTGCTGTCCTAAGGATGGGCATAATCATTTCAATTGGATAAAAATGAAAAACTCACAGATGGAATTGGCTAATATTGCCATTACATGGAATAAGATATAGAAATACAGTAGTTCCTACACGATATGTGCCCACGTACACATGTCGTGGAAAGCATATTGCAGGCCTAGGATTTTTTTTCTTCTATTGTTATAGAACAAATCAGCCAGTATGACTTTGGAATCTTATCTGCATGGGTATACGCGCCTGGTATTCGTTGCTCATCTGATATCTAAAACATTCTGTCTGGGAGTTTGCACGCAAGGCCAGAAAATGTAATGTGTACTTTTCAGGTTATTCAAAGTTTCATTTCTACATATTCTGTGAAACATTCTTCTACACATTCTTGTATTGAAAGATTACAAATATCAAGCACACATAATGATATCAATGCCCCCCTGAAATTGTTCCCTGTGAATCTCTGGACATTAAAATCCCACCCCGAGATGATTAGAATCGCATGTCAATATGATGAACTGTAATAAGTGTGTTGTGACTTTTGAATAATTGAAAATGACAAAAACATGCTATATGACATGGAATAACGTATAGCAAATGAAAAGATAAGACTCAGTCATGGGAAAGTCGCAGAGGTGAAATGACCTGCTATAATCAGGAAGTAGTCACTGTCACGAAAAGGTGGTATTATCATTGTTCAGCATCAGGCTGAAACATGTTCTCACCAGAGAAGTTATTCAAGTGCACTGCACATAACACAACACTAAAATGTTCATTGTTTTACAGTGAGTTCCCCAGTAAGCCTTCACAATCTTAGATATTCATCTGTATGCATGTCTGGTATTCTGTTCCTGAATGCTATACAAAACCTGTTTGACAGAATCATTTTGACATAATCACACACACACACACACACACACACACACACACACACACACACACACACACACACACACACACACACACACACACACACACACACACACACACGCACACGCACACGCACACACACACCTTAACACAAATAAGTTGTTGTATTCATCCCCAGAGCACGTATGACAAAAAAATATGCACTGCACTCTACAAACATGGTATCATTCTGATACGTCACTTTTCTATTTTACTGGTTTCTACCAGACCTTGTGTGTGTGTGTGTGTGTGTGTGTGTGTGTGTGTGTGTGTGTGTGTGTGTGTGTGTGTGTGTGTGTGTGTGTGTGTGTGTGTGTGTGTGTGTGTGTGTGTGTGTGTGTGTGTGTGTGTGTGTGTGTGTGTGTAGCTCTGGAGCCCCCTGGTGGTGCTGAAACATTCAACAGAAAACATTTTTGAATTCATTTGTTGATATTGAAGAAAAAAATGCTCCGATTATTTTTTGACTGGAGAAATGGAATCCTGCTACATGCTCCTAGACCAGGTAGTGGAGCTTATGAAGCTGCACGGAACTACAGGTAGAGTAAGAGCAAAAGAAAGCAAAAGAAAATGAGGTCTCCAGGCCCTCTTATTAAATCATTCACCACACAGGTTCTTCGGATATCCACTAGGTCTAAGCAACCAAGTAAACATCAAGTTGGATATGCCCCTTTGAGTCCAACATTGCCACCTGGTCAATTGGCCTCGAAAAATGATGCTAGGGCTGTGCTGCCTCAGGCAAATAAAGGAACTTATTGAGGCCTACTGAGGGTTACTGAGACTGTACTGACAGTATTTTTCATCTTTTGTTTAGGTAACCGTATGCCCTCTAGTGGCTCCTTGGTGTACTGCCTTGTTCATATGCTTTTACTTTGAGTAGGCCTTGATTTTTTATTGTTTGCAGTGTTTTCTGTTTGCCAAAGATAGTCTTCACACATACTGTATGCACAAACATATTGCCAAAGTAGCCAAACTAAACACTAGAAAAAATGCCTTGCACTCAGTTTGTCACTACAGTATATAACACATTTTGAAAAATGTGGCAAAATCAATCAATTTGCACAAAACGTGTTTTGTATAAGCATAACAACTAACTAATCATCAAAAGTATGTGTTTTCTCTACTTTTTCCAGTATTGTGCAAAATGCTCCGGTCATCATGAAGCAATATGCACTTTGTCATATGCGGCTGCATGCATAATCTAAAGCACACAGCAAGCATGTCCCCAGCTTTATACATGAGGCCACTGGTCTTTGACTTTTCAGACATGAATGCTGTACATTTTCTTGTTTTCTTAATTGTCTATTTTAAGCGTAGAGAATGTTTTTTTTTATCATACACCCTGAATCTATTTGATGTTTAATAAACCATAAGTTTTTACAACGCATATAATACAATAGTACATTTATATAATGCATTATAATGTATTGTCAAGCACACATAGAAAATGTAAAAACAGTACTGTACGGTATATGGTAAGTGAGGGCATTTCAGTGGGGTAGATGAATATACAGATCCAGGCCACTTTATTAGAAACGCATGAAAAATTCCATAATTCCATCAATAATGTTAAACTGTCATGGATTATAGATTCATTGCCCAGATTTTGAACTACTCCAATCATGTATTATTATTATTTTTTTTTTACATATTTTGGCCTTCCAGCTCAAACATGAATTGGGGAATTCACATTATTAGAATATTGTCATAAAATCACAATTTTCTTCAGCAAAATTCGGGTCACATCAAATCAGTTGAAATTTTGTACTTTCGACATACCGGTAATATGCAATGTTCAATACTTGATTAGGACTCTCTCTGTCTTAATCACTGCCATGATACGTTTAACATTGAAGTCAATGGCAGAAACAGTGCATGGGAGTTATGGAAGCCCAGATATCCTTGATGCTTTGCCGTCAGCTGTTCTCATTTGTTGACCTGGTGACCCACACTTCACTCTTCAATATACCCCGTAGATTTCCATGCCACGTTTTGGTGCTTTGGTGGTATGGACCTTCTAACGCACCAGTAATGAAACCCCATTCATTTTCAATGGGGCTTTGTGGTGCGTTAGAATGTCAATAGTCAATGGAGCGATTGTGCATAAATTCTTACGTGTGAATCCAAAACACAAGTCAACTATTTAGTTGTGATAAGTACATATAATTACATTTTCGATTGACTAAATTGAGTTTGTGTGTTGACGTCCATTCTGGTGTGTGTGTGCGTGTGTACATGTGTGTGTGATTGCTTGAGTCCTCAGCGCTAGTAGAACCAGTTGAGCGTCGTCAACAGCAGGAAAATGGTGACGCTAACGAGGTAGGTCAGGAAGTAGATGACATCGATGACCCTGGCCAGCCTGGTCACACACACACCCTCCGCCAGCCTGGTCATACACACACACTCCGGTCCGCAAGTCCAGGTGCCTTTGGCCTTGTGCACTCCTGAAACACACACACACACACACACACACACACACACACACACACACACACATACCACAGGGTCACTCACGGGGGAGCGTACCTATGTTCCCACGGTCTTTGTATTTGTACCTGGGGAACACAGGACCTGGAGAACATAGGACCTGTGGAACATAGGGATGACCCCGGCTTGACCCTGGCACTGCAGCTCTGGCACATCTAGCTCATGCATTTTTTGTCGGCCCAACGGAGCAGAATGACGTGATGATACCATGATAATGGTACCTCAAACATGAAGGAGGATAGGGGGAGAGCCAGAGGCGTCGCACTAACTACTTTACAGGGGCACGTGTCTGGGTATCGATTTGTTGTGCCCCGGTTTTACAAAAAAAACAACAACCTTACCTTGGAATTTAGCTCAAATTTAGCATATGGAATAATCTACAGAATGCACACAAAATAGCGCACACGCACTACTTGCAATACTGTAATTAATTTAGTTAGTAAGTTTTAAAAAATAAATAACTGCTAAAAAAAATGTTTTGCTCGCAGGCTTCGTGCGCTCGCGTTATCTCCTGGTGCCCTACTGTGCCCCTGGCCTGTATAGCATTAGATCAGCTGACGCCCCTGGTCAGAGCACTGGTAAAATGACTCCCCCCACCAACCTGGTAAGTTGAACTGACAACCTGTGGTCTGATGCCCTTAACTGCTGACCCATGACTGCTGTATGCTGTCTGCAATGAACCACCTTGCTCACTATCAGGTGACCCATCTAGTTCATGCATTTCTTATCGCCCCAAGGGAGCAGTGCGGCGGGATGATACCTCAAACATGTGTATGGTACCTCGGGGGTGTTGTGGCGCAGCGCGCTAAGCCCCCCCACATTTGGGCTTGCATGCCCATGGGTACCTCGGTTCGAGTCTGGACGGGGTCATTTCCCAGCCCTACCCCATCACTCTTTCCACATTCAATTTCTGTCACTCTCCACTGTCCTATCAGCAATAAAGGCAAAAAGCCCATAAAAATATCTTTACAAAAAAAACATGTGTATGGTACCTCAAACATGAAGGAGAATAGGGGAGAGCACTGGTAAAATTAACCCTTAAAGGGGTATGCCACTATTTTGGGGCTTATTACAGTTAAAATCGTTGGCTGGGGTTTATAAAGGTGGTAAAGTGTCTTATTTGTCATGTTAAGCGTTGTCTTGCTTTAAGACAAGTTAAAAGAGGGAATATGTCGCTAAGCTAGTGAAAGTCAATGTATCCGTGTAGCATTGTAGCATGCTACATGGATACATTGACTTTCACTAGCTTAGCGACATATTCCCTCTTTTAACTTGTCTTAAAGCAAGACAACGCTTAACATGAAAAATAAGACACTTAACCACCTTTATAAACCCTGCCCAACGATTTTAACTGTAATAAGCCCCAAAATAGTGGCATACCCCTTTAATCTCTGACCTATGACTGCGGTGTACTGTCATGAACCTCACCCTGCTCGCTGTCAGGTGACCCCTCTGGGGCGGAGGTCACTCCTGAGGTCAAAGCTGGGGTCCCAGCAGGGTTCGTGGCTGTCCTGGCCCTCCGAGATTCCATCCTCAGGAGGAAACCGACAAAAATGGTCTCAAGCAGACTCAGCGCCACAAACGAGAAGATCCCCAGACAGTAAATCCCTTCAGGAGAAAACACACACACATTCCATTCTCCATTACACAGCTATAGCATACAAGGATACAATGATAAAAAAGATTATTGGTCACATTATTGATCACATACCGTACACACACTAAACCTACTGCACATCACACACAGATGTGAACAACACACATAGTCAATCACATTCTCCCAATTACCCTGTGATCACACATGCATTTGCGTGTCACGATATCCATCAGCAGTTGAACATATTGCAATATTTTCACAGAGGAGTACAGGACACAATATAGGCCATAATTATTATTTTTAATATGTTTTATGGGCTTTTTATGCAACAGTGGCATGTGCCCATTGACAAGCAGATTAAGCAGCAATGAGGAAGGGGTGTTCATGGCGATGATGGCAAACAAACCAAATTAACCAATGGATAGTATGTTCATGATGACTGACAGATGTACTGACCAATCAGGTTTAGTGTTGACAGTGAGTGACAGGGGGACTGACCAATCAGGGGGATGTGCTGGTCAGTGGAGGGCAGCATGTCGTGCAGGATGAGCAGCAACACGGAGATGGCCAGCAGCACGGTGACCTTGAAGCTGAGCTTCTCGCCGCCGCGCTCGCTGATGAAGAAGGAGGCCAAGTCTAGCAGCAGGAAGTAGAGCACGGGCAGCAGGAAGTTCACCACGTAGAGGAGGGGCTTCCTGCCCATGCTGACCTGGGGGTGGCGACACATTTTGGATGAATTCTAATTTTATTATTATTTTTTTTTTTTTAGCCCATTGGGAAACTCCAACTCCCATTGTCACTGTGACACAGCACTCCACAGCACACAAGTGAACACTGCACACTGCACACAACGAAATTGCATTTATGCCTCACCCGTGCAAGGGGGCAGCCCTCAATGGCGCCCCTAGGGAGCAGTGTGGCGGGACGGTACCATGCTCAGGGTACCTCAGTCATGGAGGAGGATGGGGGAGAGCACTGGTTGATTACTCCCCCCACCAACCTGGCGGGTCAGGAGTCGAACAGGCAACCTTTGGGCTACAAGTCTGACGCCCTTACCGCTTACCCATGACTAATATGCAGACTCCCCTCCTCCCTTGCTCCCTTGCATGCTTGTGGCCCCGCAATGATGTCACTGATGACAGAAGTGTATTTCAATATCTTGCAAAAGCACAATAATGTAATTTTCTCATATGGTGAATGAAGAATAGTTCCCCAAAAACTTGGCTGACAGCAGGGAAACTTAATTGTTTTCTGCACAGAGGCGGGTCGTCAGTGAAACACGAGGCCACAAGCACAGGTCAAGGACGGGAGTCCACGTATTGGAATCCACACATAGGTATACTCAGGGCTCTAAATGAACTTTTTTCATCACCAGCCAAAATGACTAGAGGATGCTAATTTTACTAGCCAAATGTACAGTCACCAATGGGTCAAAGTAGCTTGTATGTTTTCTTTTGCTTTCCACCAGCGTTTGGCTGGTTGGCTGTTGTTAATTTCGAGCCCTGGATAAAGTTGTTCACAAGTACAGTCTCTCTGTGTCGCTTTCTCTCTCCCTCTCTCCCTCATTTCCTCCCTTCCCTGCCCTGCCCATCAGGGCTTGATATTAACTTTTACACCCACCAGCCACAGTGGCTAGTGTTATTTCCCAAGTCACTAGCCATTCAGATATTCCACTTGCCACAATATTTTATATCGTTTTTCCCTCTTTATCACAGTACATCTAACCTCAGAAGATGACATGGATGTATATCAAGTAGAAACTGTGTTACTGAGCTTTTTCTTGAACTTAAATACAAACAATTGATACAGTGATACCAGCAATTGGCCGGTTGGCAGGTGCCAGTGTCAAGCCCTGCTGCCCATACTGATCTTAGGGGTACACATTCAGACCTGTAGTCTCTGTGTGGGCAGGGCCGCTGCTAGCTAGGCATAAGCAGAGTATGCAGAGCGCTTAGGGCAGGGATGGGCAACTGGAGGCCGGGGGCCAAATGCGGCCCGCCTCCTCACTCAATGTGGCCCATAGTTAAAACATAATTAAAGAAATAAAATAAATAATGACCAGATTTTTAAACACACTACTGAATTTTAATCAATTGTAATGATACTGTAAGCCGATACAGAACACTCCCATTCCTTCCAAACAATATCGGCAGTCAGTGAGCAACCGTCTGCACCTCGAACTCTGCGAGTTGAAGTCCGATCCCTG
>NC_085873.1:33679531-33739531 GCF_034702125.1 Engraulis encrasicolus | reverse complement strand
AGCTGTGAACTTGTTTTTTGTTGTGTCTGTAAGAGGATATTTGTATTAACAACATAGCAAAAAAATAGAATGGTGTTTTCCTTTTAATGATCGTAAAGCGCATTGCGGTGTGACATAAGCCTGTGATCAAATAGTGCAGAGGGAAGCGGAAGTGGTGAATTGTTCTGGGCCAAGGACATGGGGGAATCAAGATTGGGTACTCATTACATTGCATGTATTGGGAAGGGGTCTCTTCAGACGACTTTATCCCGGGCCCAGGCAAAGCTGTTTGTTCAGCTCAGTATTTCTGATTTTTTTTCAGGGATTCTGGCCTCATCTTTTTAAGTGTACTATCGGCCAGATGATCAAGTGACTACGCAACATGTTCTCACTGGCGCTACGTTAGCAATAAATTTAAGATGGTTGAGAGAAGTACCATTTTGAGAGAAGTCATAAAAAAACAACTTCTGGAAATAAAACAAGGTGTTGATATGATTTCCTTGATGCAACATTGACTTCCTTGATGGTGATTGAATATTTGAAAAAAAAATGAAATGTATTAAACAAGTCAGGAACTTTTAATGCTCTGGCCTGTGACAAATTATTTTATACACACTTAACTTTCAATCACCAGCTGCAGCTTATGAGTTGACTTTATAAGGTAGCTTGCCATTGTCATTGATGATGCAGTAGGTATCTGCACTCATATTGTTGTGTGCAACCATCCGTCATTGGCAATTCAATGAGGAACACCTGAATGAAACTTTGAATGAAATTTTGTTGTCATTGTACAGGTACAAGGAAATTGGTACCTTGAAGGACAATGCCAACATAAGTATTGATTTCAGTAAGGATACCAACACCATGCTCAGGGCACTTCGGTCAGGGGAGGATGATGGGGGGCGGGAAGTTCTACAATCAGGATACCTCTTTACAAACTGTCTCCTCCTTTGTGTCATCTCTAATCAACTTTTACTTTCCTATGCGACCATAAAACAGTCCCACCCCCGCCAACAGTCACCACGACAGAGGTACCCTGACCGTAGAACTGTGCCCCGCCCCCAACCCACCACCATATCTGAACGCTTTTGCATGCTGCAAAGCATCCTTTCGGCTTCCATCATCACACCTGGATCAATGTGATGATGAACTTTACAAGTAATGAACATTGTCTATAAGTATCCAAACCATAATTGTTGTAATCACTGCTGCTAACCTGCAATCCACTTGTCAACATTGCAGTGGTATAATATTATAATGATGCAAGCAGCTGAATTAGATTGCAACAATGTGACAAGAACCACATGGTTGTCTGGTGCCAATATGAATTTCTGTGCCTTCAATATTCACCTGATATTGAATACTGCATGCAAGCAAACTCTTCTAACTTAAACTCCAGGACCATGCTGTCAAAATTATCTGAGGGAATCTCTAGCCAGTATGAATTAAGTTATTTTGCAATACAGCTGGTAACTTAACGAGTAAGACACAAGCTTCATAGCAAATATAAAGTTACAGGTGCTGATTGAAAGACTAGTTAGGATGGGAGTCCTTGTTGCAAACAAGAGTGCTACAATTCTTTAATCCTCTCCTATTTCATCACTTTATTCCAAGACTACTACTACCGCTACCACTACCACTACTACTACTACTACTACTACTACTAAAATGATGATGATGATTATTATTATGATTTTACAATGTGCTATTCTTGCTGTGTGGCATCAATCAATTAATTTACAAGTGTTATGGTTTCCCTAGAATTTGCTTTGTCATTCACAGGGTAGCCATCTTGTTTTCACTATTAAGGTGACATCAGAGCCATGGATTTGAGAGTTGCGACAAGTCGGTTGGTGACATGGGCCTCATAGCTTCAAGTAATTGTAGCCAATTGAGATTTTGAAGTCCGTTATAAAAAGAATGAGGCAAAACACCATCCCAATTTTTTTATATGTTGTTAAAAAAAACATCCTCTTTCAGAAACACCAAACAGAAAGTTCCTAACTAGTGTCATAGATTGGAAATATTGCTCCAAACATGGGTGCAAATTAATTTTTTCCCATCTTTCGACCTCTGTATCTCAACAACCATTGGAGCCTTTTGTTAGATATACTATGATGTGAAAGTCATGGTACATATCAGACCATTTACCAAGGATGAACCTTACATGTAGAACTTTGAGGTTTTTACAGACATTTGGAAACCTTAGAACATATGATATCTACAAAAAGTAGAGGCACATTATTACGGTGTGATTTGACTTACAGTGCTGCAAATTGTAATATATGATATTCAGGTCTGGGACTCTTAGCCCTGAAAATATAATGACTCTGACACAAATAGTTCTGGAGATAATTGAGTCTGAACATGGTCACTCATGCAATGTCGCTAAAACAAGCGTAGGGGGTGTACTTATTTACAGATTTTTTGTGCCAAAAGTATCCAGAGCTGAGTTCTGATATTGTGGATATGATCTATTGGATGTTTAAGCCATCACATACATTTTTTTCAGGCAAATCCGAGGGGGTCGAGTGGGAGATTTTTCAGAAATTTGCTGATTCCAGCTGGAATGACCCAATCATCTTCAGTCTGTTTGCCTGTAATTACCGTGTGTGCAAAAGGCCAGAGGCCCATACTACAAAGCTGGTTCAGGAGTAAACCAGGTTAAACTAAGAGGTATATCATCTAATAGAAGCGCCTGGAGTCCTCATTTTCTTCAGAACCAGCTTTGTAGTATAGGCCCCAGGGAGCTGCCGAGAGCGCTCTTGGATCCCTCATCCTGTGTGCCATTGACATTGTTCAGATTCTAAGCCGCATGGAGAAAGCAAAGCAATTAGAAAAATATCTATGACTTTTCCCTTAGAGACTTCTCCCAGTCATAATGAATACAGATTTTGATGGTGATGGTAAGTGTTCATGAAAAAGGTAACATTTGTGAATGGACTGCATGAATTTTGGAAATAAACTACTACAAATACTACTAAAAAAAACCTACTAAAAATAGCCGCAAGACTTACTATACTTTGGTTTTACCAGTAAATATTGGTTTATCATTTAGTAAATATTCATGAAATGATCAAAGTTGGTAATAGGCAGCACAGTTTCAATGGGCAGCATAGTTGCAGTAGGCCTACCCATTCTGGCCACAGTGCACCTTTAAAATTATATATTTTTCTTACGCCAAAAACTGGGTCACAGAGAACAAACAGCTCAAAAAGAAAGGACATGTAGGCCCTATATAAGCCAGACATATGATATAATGACACCTTATTTATGTTTGAACAGGTGCATGTAAATGCAGACACATGCAGCATCCATCTGATACGTACATGAGCAAACGCACGTGAGCTCACACAGACACACATATAATCCAGCTGCTATAATATAAAAGGGCTGAGTGAAAGAGAGTGTGCAATTGATGCGTGTCTGCATTGCTGTCCTTGGTTAATCCTCAGACAACAATGCCAGGAGGACTGACAGGTCACCAGTCATTGCATCTTAAACAATAATGTTTTCATGACCATTACATCAGGCCTACATAAGCCCGTTTCACACACACACACACACACACACACACACACACACACACACACACACACACACACACACACACACACACACACACACACACACACACACACACACACACACACACACACACACACACACACACACACACACAGTAGGCTACAGTATGGTTAGTGGTCAGTCTGTCCGTTCCTCTCTCTCCCTTTGTCAGGTGTTCTATCTTATTACACACAACACATGGAGGTTTGGTTTATGGAAGGTCAACATTTATGTAGGCCTAATTAAAAATAAAACATATGTAAAAATAAGTGTCAAAAAATAAATGACTAAAAATGATGCACCAAGCAAAAGCACTGGAAAAATATATCGTGCAAGGATGGAAATGGGAAAGGAGTCATTTTTAGTCACTGTTACATTTATTTACACTTATATTAATTCCCAAATTAATGCATTTCTCCTTTTGGTTTTGTATTTATTTACACATATTTTACACAATTTCAGGCAACTACCGAAGGAGGAAATAAACCAATTTTTCGTTTGGAATCACACTTGATGACTCCATGTCCAGTTAGCCAACTGGAAGCACAATGACCCATTTCGAACGTGGGCCTGGTATCGACATTGCAATATCATACTACTGGTGCTGTAGGTTATATGTGATCACATCTCTAATAGTAATTTTGCATCTTTATACATCTCTGATGCAAAATGAAACGTTGTACAGAAGAGATTGTGATTCTCTGCTTTTGTTTGCCCAGAAATCATCAAATACATTTTTTACATTTTACATTTACATTTTTTTAGCCCCAAAAAAGTAGAAAAATGCCATGTTTTTTATTCCTAATCCTTGATAATATCATTAAGGCAGATGCCCCGGGTTTCATTAAAGGGACACTGTGTGAGATTTTTAGTTGTTTATTTACAGAATGCATGCTGCCCGTTCACTAATGTTACCTTTTTCATGAATACTTACCACCACCATCAAATTCTAAATATTCATTATGACTGGAAAAATTGCACTTTTCACACATGAAAAGGGGGATCTTTTCCATGGTCCGCCATTTTCAATTTCCAAAAATAGCCATTTTTAGCTGCAAAAATTACTGTTCTTGGATCATACTAGAAAATATGTGTTTATTACATAGTAAACTTTCATGTAAAGATCAAATTTGGCAATAGGCAGCCCAGTTTCAATGAGCATAGTTGCGTTTTTGACCATTTCCTTCACAGTGTCCCTTTAAGGCAGATTTATACCCAGGTGTAAATAGTGAGCATTATTTGCACCTGGGTCTGCCGTTTGCAGTTTGCACCCAGATGTATGGTGAAAGTTGCTATTTGCACCTGAGTGTAAATAGCCATTGTTGCTATTTGCACCAGGGTGTAATTAGTCACTTTTGCTTTTTACACCCGGGTGTAAATAGAGGACTCATTGAGCAAACTCAATAAAGGCTCTTCCACTGTCGGCACAAATAAGGCCCACTTTTTGATTGGGGATGACAGCTCAATCCTAAAGCAAAAAGTGGCAGCCGATTCGTGCTGTGTTGAGCTGTTGGCCTACCAGAAAACTGACAGTGGAAAAGAGGCATTAGAGACCAAGAGCGCCATTATCACAACGGGCAGTAGGGGGCGCAAGGGCATTAAGGGAGACAGCAGGAATACACATACGTACAGTACACACACATGTATACAGTACACACACATGCACACACATATACATATATACAGTACAGTACAAGAGTAGCTACAAGGATACATGCATGCAGACGCGCGTGCACAAACACACTAAAGTATGGTCAAGGCTAGAATGACCAGCAAGTGACTTTATGTTTTTGTTGCGCTCGTTTACCTGCGCTATCCCTTTGATGATCGTTTTTTTAAACCAGTGTGCGTCACAAAACGGTGAAAAAATGCTTATAGGGTCATTCCAGCTGGAATCAGCAAATTTCTGAAAAATCTCCCACTCGACCCCCTCGGATTTGCCTGCAAAAAATGTATGTGATGGCATAAACATCCAATAGATCATATCCACAATATCAGAACTCAGCTCTGGATAATTTTGGCACAAAAAATCTGTAAAAACTGTAAATACTTTTGGCACAAAAAATCTGTAAATAAGTACACCCCCTACGCTTGTTTTAGCGACATTGCATGAGTGACCATGTTCAGACTCAATTATCTCCAGAACTATTTGTGTCAGATTCATTATATTTTCAGGGCTAAGAGTCCCAGACCTGAATATCATATATTACAATTTGCAGCACTGTAAGTCAAATCACACCGTAATAATGTGCCTCTACTTTTTGTAGATATCATATGTTCTAGGGTTTCCAAATGTCTGTAAAAACCTCAAAGTTCTACATGTAAGGTTCATCCTTGGTAAATGGTCTGATATGTACCATGACTTTCACATCATAGTATATCTAACAAAAGGCTCCAATGGTTGTTGAGATACAGAGGTCCAAAGATGGGAAAAAATTAATTTGCACCAATGTTTGGAGCAATATTTCCAATCTATGACACTAGTTAGGAACTTTCTGTTTGGTGTTTCTGAAAGAGGATGTTTTTTTTAACAACATATAAAAAAATGGGATGGTGTTTTGCCTCATTCTTTTTATAACGGACTTCAAAATCTCAATTGGCTACAATTACTTGAAGCTATGAGGACCATCATGTCCCCAACCGACTTGTCGCAACTCTCAAATCCATGGCTCTGATGTCACCTTAATAGTGAAAACAAGATGGCTACCCTGTGAATGACAAAGCAAATTCTATGGAAACCATAACACTTGTAAATGAATTGATTGATGCCACACAGCAAGAATAACACATTGCACATGGCTTTGATAGACATTAATTATTTTAATTGTAAAATCATAATAATCATCATCATCATCATCATCATTTTAGTAGTAGTAGTAGTAGTAGTGGTAGTGGTAGCGGTAGTAGTAGTCTTGGAATAAAATGACGAAATAGGAGAGGATTAAAGAATTGTAGCACTCTTGTTTGCAACAAGGACTCCCATCCTAACTAGTCTTTCAATCAGCACCTGTAACTTTATATTTGCTATGAAGCTTGTGTCTTACTTGTTAAGTTATCAGCTGTATTGCTAAATAACTTAATTCATACTGGCTAGAGATTCCCTCAGACTATTTTGACAGCATGGTCCTGGAGTTTTAGTTAGAAGAGTTTGCTTGCATGCAGTATTCAATATCAGGTGAATATTGAAGGCACAGAAGTTCATATTGGCACCAGACAACCATGTGGTTCTTGTCACATTGTTGCGATCCAATTCAGCTGCTTGTATCATTATAATGTTATACCACTGCGATGCTGACAAGTGGATTGCAGTTTAGCAGCAGTGATTACAACAATCATGGTTTGGATACTTATAGACAATGTTCATTGCTTGTAAAGCTCATCATCACATTGATCCAGGTAAGATGATGGAAGCCGAAAGGAAGCTTTGCAGCATGCAAAAGCGTTCAGATATGGTGGTGGATTGGGGGCGGGGCACAGTTCTACAGTCAGGGTACCTCTGTCGTGGTGACTGTTGGCGGGGGTGGGACTGTTTTATGGTCGCATAGGAAAGTAAAAGTTGATTAGAGATGACACATAGGAGGAGACAGTTTGTAAAGAGGTATCCTGATTGTAGAACTTCCCGCCCCCCATCATCCTCCCCTGACCGAAGTGCCCTGAGCATGGTGGTGGTATCCTTACTGAAATCAATACCTATGTTGTCATTGTCCTTCAAGGTACCAATTTCGTTGTACCTGTACAATGACAATAAAGTTTCATTCAGGTGTTCCTCATTGAATTGCCAATGACGGATGGTTGCACACAACAATGTGAATGCAGATACCTAATGCACCATCAATGACAATGGCAAGGTACCTTATAAAGTCAACTTATAAGATGCAGCTAGTGATTGAAAGTTAAGTGTGTATAAAATCATTTGTCACAGGCCAGAGCATTGAAAGTTCCTGACTTGTTTAATACATTTCATTTTTTTTTTCAAATATTAAATCACCATCAAGGAAGTCAATGTTGCATCAAGGAAATCATATCAACAACTTGATTTATTTCCAGAGGTTGTTTTGTATGACTTCTCTCAAAATGGTACTTCTCTCAACCATCTTGAATTTATTGCTAACGTAGCGCCAGTGAGAACATGTTGCGTAGTCACTTGATCATCTGGCCGATAGTACACTTAAAAAGATGAGGCCAGAATCCCTGAAAAAAATCAGAAATACTGAGCTGAACAAACAGCTTTGCCTGGGCCCGGGATAAAGTCGTCTGAAGAGTAAATGTAATGCAATGTAATGAGTACCCAATCTTGATTCCCCCATGTCCTTGGCCCAGAACAATTCACCACTTCCGCTTCCCTCTGCACTATTTGATCACAGGCTTATGTCACACCGCAATGCGCTTTACGATCATTAAAAGGAATGAGGCAAAACACCATTCTATTTTTTTTGCTATGTTGTTAATAAAAATATCCTCTTACAGACACAACAAAAAACAAGTTCACAGCTGGTGTCATACTTTGGAGGTATTGCTCTAAAAAATGGTGGGGTTTTTTTTCATGACGTCACTTTGGATGGATTTGAGGGATGCATGCCACACTGCATTGAGATTTGAAAAGGCATTATACAAATAAAGGGGCAAAACACCATCCCAATTTTTAGATATGTTGTTAATAAGAATATCCTCTTCGAGAAACAACAAACAGCAAGTTCACAACCGCTGTCATATATTGGAAATATTGCTCCAAACAATGGTGTTTTGTTTCCTTCCCTTGATGCTGACTTCCTGGAACTATTTTGGAACTATGCCATTGGCTCCATGAGCCGCCATCTTTGTGTGAAAATGGAACACAAAAATCAAGGGGATTGGCCACCTTCTTAGGATGGAATTGAGGGTTAAGTCAGATATACTGAAATACTGAGCTGAACAAGTATAAAATCACCTATTTGGTATCAGATATTTTAGGTTTTAGTGTACACTGACTTGGCTATTCATTTTAGGTGTAGTAAACCCAATTTTTTTCTAAGGTAACAGGGCTCCTAAGGTACACCTGCATGTCACACAGGAATGAGTTTTTAAAATTCATTATAAAAATAATGGGGCAAAACACCATCCCAAATTTTAGATATGTTATGAATAATAATATTATCTTTCAGAGACACCAAACAGCAAGGTGTCATAGATTGGGAATATTGCTCCAAATAATGGTATAAATTAGTTTTTGACCATTTTTGGACCTCTGCATCTCAACAACAATTGGACCCTTATATCAAATATGATGTGATGTGAAAGTCATGGCACATATCTGACCATGTACCAAGGATGAACCTTGAATGTTGAAATTTGAGGTTTTTATGGACATCTGAAAACCCTTGCAATTTTAATTTCAAAGAAAAGTAGAGGGCCAGTATTAAGGTGTAATTTTACATACAGTGCTGCAAATTGTAATTTATGCTCATCAGGTCTATGACTCTTAGCCCTGAAAAAATAATGGACCTACCACAAATAGTTTTGGAGATAATTAAGTCTGAATATGGTCACTCAGGCAGTGACGCCAAATCAGGGGGAGGGGGTGTCCTTATTTAGAGATTTGTTGTGGAAAAAGTATGCACAGCTGAAATGAAATCTGCAATGGTGGATATGTTCTATTGGATGTGGAAGCCATCACATATATTTTTTTCAAGCAAATCCGAGGGGGTCGAGTGGGGACCATTTGCTGATTCCAGCTGGAATGACCCTATAGCTACTGATAAAAATGACTAATTCCATGCGATTATCGCGGAAATATGTTAATTGTGCCAATTGGCGATTTTCGCAATGTTGTCAGGGAAGGAGTTTCAGGATGATGCCGCCCCCGTACAATTGCGAGGTCGTCCCGCCCCTAGAACCACCCCTGTTTTAAATTGTTTCACTCTGATCATTGTGTGTTGCTTTCGCCTCACCTGTATGTGCCTGTGTGTGTGAATGTGTGTATGTAGGTGTGTGTGTGTGTGTGTGTGTGTGTGTGTGTGTGTGTGTGTGTGTGTGTGTGTGTGTGTCCGTGTGGCTGCATGATGGTGTCATTTCTCGTTACCCTAGCCAGGAGTACCGCTAGCACTCTTCATCCGGAGACGTTTTGGACTCAATGGGTCTTTCTCAAATGCAAGGCCAGTGTCCTTCCAAGTGTATCAGCCTAATTAGTCACGCCCAGTGATTGGATATTCTGTAGAGTTCACCAAAAAGTATCCAATCACTGGGTATGACTAATAAAGGGTATCCAATCACTGGGCGTGACTAATTAGGCTGATACACTTGGAAGGACACTGGCCTTGCATTTGAGAAAGACCCAATGATTGGTTCTCCTCTAGATTTCCCCCGCCTTTGTTGGATCCTTATTGGCTGAGGGTCTGCCAGTCTGACTTTACTGTCAGCCTATAACAAGCCCCTAGCAAGATCAGCTGGAGGCTTGCTAAACTCATTGATTGGTTGTCTTATGGATTGTTCCCACCTCTGTTGAACTGTTGTTGGCTGCATGCCTGCCGTGCTAGCCAATCACATGGGGTCTACCCTGCGCTGATGTTAAAGGTGCACTGTGTAAGATGGTGGCCAGAGTAGGCACACACACACACACACACACACACACACACACACACACACACACACACACACACACACACACACACACACACACACACACACACACACACACACACACACACACACACAGTCATTGCAGCCTGAAAGTGTAGCCTCTGCCTATACACATACAGTACATCTCTCTCTCTCTCTCTCTCTCTCTCTCTCTCTCTCTCTCGCTCTCTCACACACACACACACACACACTCTCTCACTAATTCCTAACCGATACAACTGTGCACATATACACCCACCACCCCCTCCACCTATGTGCCCATACCGTTGCACACATTCCCAAGATCTTTGTCTGTATCCACACACACACACACACACCATCCAGCATCCCATTGACTTGCACACACTCCTGCACTGAACCGCAGTGCACAATCACCCGCAGACACACACGCACATGCAGCCCACTGAAATATGTGGCACTGGGGTCCGTTTCTCGATTCTTGTCGTTGCTAACCGTCTTAAGACTGTCTTCCGTTCCATTGGATTTAGTGGTGAGTGTCGCTGTCGAGAGAGAGTTGAGTCGCTCTTACGAAGGACTTTGCTAACGACGATAGCAAAGACGCTTTCGAGAAACGGACCCCTGGTTTGTATAACTTCTGAATCCAGGTTGCCAATCACTGAACAGGCTCCTGTCGCATGTAACCTGTCTACCTGGCTTATCTAAGGGGCAGCCTAATGGTTAGGGAGATGGTCTTCAGATCAGAGAGTTGCAGGTTCGAATCCCACCCTTATCTCTCCCTGCACCTCCAGCTAAGGTGCCCTTGAGCAAGGCACACAATCCCACATTTGCTCCAGGGGCAGTAACTGTAACCCTGTAACTAACTGATACCCTGTATCACTGGAAGTCGCTTTGGATAAAAGCCTAATGGTTAGGGACTTGGTCTTCAGATCAGAGAGTTGCAGGTTCGAATCCCACCCTTATCTCTCCCGGCACCTCCAGCTGAAGTGCCCTTGAGCAAGGCACACAATCCCACATTGCTTCAGGGGCAGTAACCGGTAGCCTGTAAGTTGCTTTGGATAAAAACATCAGCTAAGTGTAATGTAATGTAATGTAAGGCCCCTTTCACAGCTTCACTCTGCCCCACAAAGGCAGTAACTACATATTTTGTCAAATTTGAGTTTAGACTGAAAATGGTCTTCATTACACCTTTATAATGGTCAAAACACGTCACGTTTTTTAGATACTGTATCGCTATGTCCAGTTTGCATTACCTACAGTAGCCAATCCAATACCAAAGCTTTGAAGGCATTTTTCCTCAGTTTTCAATATTGGTTTAGTTACTACACCTGGCCTTGGTGGGGTAGCGCTGTCTGCCTGGCTGCTATCTAAAGTTCCTGTCAACAGGTAACCTTCTCACACTGCTTGCCAAGCCACCAGGTAACTGGTGTGTGTGTGTGTGTGTGTGTGTGTGTGTGTGTGTGTGTGTGTGTGTGTGTGTGTGTGTGTGTGTGTGTGTGTGTGTGTGTGTGTGTGTGTGTGTGTGTGTGTGTGTGTGTGTGTGTGTGTGTGTTATCCTCAGTCACCTGCACACAGCCAATGAGCAGCAGTCCCTCTTCAAATGCACGGCACCACGCACTCAACAAATACTGTATTCAGTGTGTGTGTGCAGCCAAGGAGCAGTTGTCTGTCCATGTATTCAGCTCAATATATCTGAGAACACCACACCCCCTGCTGTCAGTGTAAGGAACTGCATGTTTGTCCTGTTCAGCATATCACACCACATACACAGAGACAGTACCTACACACAGTACACACCAACAATGCTGCAACCGCCTACACAAGGCTTGTCTCCAGGGAAGCAGACGGGGGGGTTAAAGGGGGCAGTTGTCAAAACCCCAGAGAGGGGGGAGGCAAAATTAGGTCCCCATTACATTAAATACAGGGGGCCTTTCAGATGGCTTTGTGCCGGGCCCGGTCAAAGTTGTTACACCCATGAGACTTAACCTGTGTTTTTGTGCTGCTCTAGAGACTGATGATACAGATGTAGCCTACTGCTGTGTGTGTGTGTGTGTGTGTGTTATAAAAATTCTGTCACTGGCAAACATAGTCAGACTCCCTCCTGCTCACACATTCACACTCTCTCTGACACACATACACGTACACACACGCATACTGGATACGCTGGCTGGCTACTCTGGCTGGCTGGGTGCAACAGAGAGATGGCCGCTACCTCCGTGTTAGCACTGCAATGCTACTGTTTTGTAAGTTGCTTTGAATAAAACGTATCTTCCAGATACTGTCGTTTGAGGCTGTTCTCTTAATTGACCACAGTTCGTGATATGTGCAGACCACTCACATGATGATTATTTTTATTATTTTTTTTTTTTATTACACCAATTTTTTACTTTTTATACAAAACAGGTTCTCACCACATAGGAAATGAATTAGACGGTGGGCTAGATTTCGTAGCTCCTTTAGAAAACGAGTTTCGTTCTCACTCTCGAGTGGCAACTTGATTTTTCTAATATGACCTCCTGCCAATATGTAAAGCAATATTCTGGCTGTTGCCACGCTGAAAAGTTGCACGTTTATATTAAAAACAACGAAAATAAAAAAGACTGGGGGTGACGTCACATAATGCACAGTCAATGGGAAGTCTCCGCCCCTCAAAGTTGAAAAGGGAATATTTATCCGCATATCGGGCTTTTTTCATGGGCAGATAATTCACCTAATCATTGAAACAACGTAGGTATTTCATTCCTGACCATTTTCCTGTTACTGGAAAAAATAACACAGCTTGCATTTCTTTACTGACACATAGTTTTTTGGCGAATTGATCTACCCCCGTCACCTCATTGCTCTATTGCTTTGAGGGAACAGACCTGTCCTCTTTTTGACATTTATCTCTCGTTGCCCAATGATGGTCAGACAGTCGAACACTAACAGCGAAAAAGAGCACTTTTGAAAGTTTGAGAGAAAATATTTTTTTGCATGTACACAACAAGTGAGCCCACTTACCCCCCAACTTGTAACTTTTTGCCATGAAATCTGACGGTTCCGGGTAGCATGCACGCGCTAGCTGTATTCTGCCTCGTTGACTTTGCATTGATGTGACGTCACTTGGTCGGCTATTATTTGTTGTCATTTTTATAAATCAATGTGCAAGTTTTGAGGATGGCAACAGCCAAAATATTGATTAATGGGTTGTCAGGGGGTTATATAAGTAAAAATAAAGTTGCCACTCGTTAACACCAACGAACTGACAAGATATGAGACTGGGCCCACCACCTAAATGTGTGTTAACAAAAAGGTTTTCCTGACTTAAGAGGTACTTTTTGAGAAATATGAGTGTTAGGCTTAAGAAATAATGTCATTTTGAATGCATAAACAGGTTATATGCACACGATATGAAAAGGAAGGAAATGCTTCAATTACTCATATGAAAATTTCAAAATAAGCACAGGTGTTGCTGGCAAAGAAGACACGAGTTAAACCAGTCAGTTAAAGGGACACTGTGTGGGATTTTTAGTTGTTTATTTCCAGAATTCATGCTACCCATTCACTATTGTTACCTTTTTCATGAATACTTGCCACCACTTTCAAATTCTAAGTATTCATTATGACTGGGAAAATTTTCATATGAAAAGGGGGATCTTCTCCATGGTCCGCCATTTTGAATTTCCAGAAATAGGCATTGTTAGCTGCAAAAATGACTGTACTTGGGCCATACTAGAAAAAATGTGTTTATTACATAGTAAACTTTCACAAAAAGATCCAATTTGGCAATAGGCAACCCAGTTTCAACGATCAGCGTAGTTGCAGTACCTTTTTTGACAATTTCCTGCACAGTGTACCTTTAAATAGTTGAGTATCAAACATCAGAATGAGAACACCTGAGCTGAGCATGCAACATTTTGACACGTGAGCATTTTTGGATGGCAGGGGCTGCAAGACAGGGGTGAATTTCTCGTTACTACATTAGCTACTTTGTTGTTTTCAATGCATTTTCCCATTGGCAACTACTGAAGTTGCTAACAGGCTAACAACTTCTCTTTTGAGAAATGCACCCCAGGTGCGTTCCAGGGCACTTATTGGTACAGGTATGATGTGAGTGAGGGGTTGCTCGTGGTATGACAAAAAGGCTGAGGGAGTGACAAAAAAGGTTGGGAAACACTGGCACTTGGAAAAGCCCTAGGGCCTATAAGAATATTAAACATGTTTCTTTGAAAGTCTTTGTATGAATGTTTTCTTTCAAATAGGCTATATTATTATTGTTACTGTTTTTGTTGTTGTTAACATTATTGATATCATTTTTGCTATTTATTTAGGCCTATTCATATAAGACTACATATAAACCAAAAAGCTTATGCATTTTTTTCTACTGATTATTATTTGATGTAGGCCTAATTCATTTTTTCATGGGCAGGAACAGTGATACATTTGTGAACCCATTTTAATTTTTTCCTCTTATGTGTATTTCACCGTTCCCGCCCATGAATTTATGAATTAGCCTACATTATAATAATCACTAGGAAAAAAAAAAAACAGAGGCTATTAGGCCTATATGTAGGTCTATAAAACAAGCAATAATAGCAATAATGATAACTAATATTAATAACAACAACAATACTACTACTACTAATGATAATAATAATAGCCTATAATGGTAAATAATAATAATAATAATAAAAATAATAATAATAATAATAATAATAATAATAATAATAAAAATAATAATTGTTCTGGCTATGCCAACTAATAATCTTGTAAATACTTCGAATTCTAAAAGACTTTTACTTTGACAAATGTTTACATCCCGAGACTCAGAATGCTAGAATGTTCAGTATGATTTGACAGTTAGCAACCCAGCTACGTGGAAACCTCCCGTACGCAGTTTCAAGGCAATCTCTGTGAGTTACTGTAATATTTTATTTCATTTGATACTTTCCCCCCAACTCAACTTACCGTATTATCATAATCTTATCGCCATCTTACTTGTCATTGTCCCACTTATGAATTCACCCTTAAACTTTGTATTTACCATTCTCCCTGTTAGCCTTAGCTTACCGGTAGTTACTACTGCCAAGTCAACACGTATTTGTTTCGTTGTTATTACTACAGTTATTTTAATATACGTACACGAGAGGATACTGTCCCTGATGTTATACTTGTATATGTTTCAGTTTAACAATCTTCCATAAATGATGAGAACGCAACCTTCGGTGTCTGGAGTCGTTTGTGGGGCTTGTTTACCTGCCTGGCTAGCGGATAAGGTTCTGTGAGGCCAGAAAAGTTAAAAGAGAAGACCGGTGAAGCTGCAGATGACCCGACTGCATTGTCGTACCGGTGGAAGCCCAACTCCGTGCAACAACTGCATCGTCACTCGCGAGGACCGAGGTAAAACACATCCACAGTAGCCATGGAAAGAACAGACGCATCCGTGAGATCAGACTCTCATATGAGCACGGCTTCACGTAAAGTAGTATTGGCTGCAGCCACAGCACGCGCTAAAGCCCAAGCTGCACAAACAAGAGCTACATATTCACTCAAAGAGATTGACATGAAAATTGAGAAGGCTCGTCTTGAGGCTACGCTCATCGCCTTAGAAAGGGAGAGGGAGGCAGAAGCAGCTATGGCTGAAGCAGCAGTAATGGAGGCTGCTGTAGAACTAGACCTTGAAAACGACTACCACAGTTGTAGACCAGAGTCATTGCCTAGACAGAGTGGAGAGCAACGTGCCGGAGAATACATAGAGAGACATTCAGAGCAAGAATTGTTTGCATGTGAAGAGAAAATGCCCCACTACTCCCTAGCATATGCACATGTCTGTGAAGATAAGCAAAGTAATCCCCCAGTTTCCCACCATCAGCAGTATGACCACCACGCAGCGGGTGATGTTTGTGTAGATGCTCACCTTCTCACTGGACCTCTGAATAATCAGATAAATGCAGCACTACCTTCCCCACTCAGGCCAGACTTACCTGCTCATACACCCAGACCCAGTGACCACACTCCACTCAGGTCAGACCTACCTGCCCATACTTCCAGACACAACAACCACAGCCCATTCAGACCAGTCTCACCTGTCTACACATCTAGGCACACCGACCACAGTCCTCCCAGACCAAGCTCCCCTGTCTACCAACCCAGGCACACTGACCGCAGCTCATTCAGACCAGGCTCACCTGTCTACACACACAGGCACACTGACCGCAGCCCTCCTAGACCTGGCTCCCCTGTCTATGCACCCAGGCACACAGACCGCAGCCCCCCCAGACCAAGCTCACCTGTCTACACACCCAGGCACACCGGCCACAGCCCCCCCAGACCAGGCTCGCCCGTCTACATACCCAGGCACACAGACCGCACCCCCCCCAGACCAGGCTCGCCCGTCTACACACCCAGGCGCTCCGACCGCAGCCCCCCCAGACCAGGCTTACCTACTCATGTATACAGGCATACCAACCGCAGCCCCCCCAGATCAGGCTCCCCTGTCTATACACACAGGCATATCGACCACAACACCCTCAGGTCAGATTTACCTGCTCACAAACCCAATGACCATGACTACAGTTCCGCCAGGTCCAGTGACACCACCACAACTGACTTAGCGAAGTACCTAGCACGGAGTCAGCTTGTGTCATCAGGCCTAACCAGCTTCGACGACAAGCCGGAAAATTACATGGCCTGGAAAAGCTCTTTCATAAACACCATTGAACATCTAGATCTTAGAGCAGGAGAAGAGTTGGATTTGCTAATAAGATGGCTAGGCCCGGAATCTGCAGCACATGCACGCCGCATTAAGTCAGTTAACGTGAGAGACCAGGCAGCAGGATTGCGTCTCGTATGGGAGAGGCTAGAAGAAATGTATGGTTCGCCCGAAGCGATAGAAGAGGCGCTCTTTTCTAAACTCGAACAATTCCCCAAAATATCGAGCAAAGAGTATTACAGGCTTAGAGAGCTGTCTGATCTACTGCTGGAAATTAAGTCAGCAAAATACGAAGGATACCTACCTGGCTTATCCTATCTTGACACAGCAAGGGGCATAAACCCAATTGTGGAAAAATTACCATACACACTTCAAGACAAATGGGTAATGGAAGGCTCACGGTACAAAGAAAAATATAGGGTCCCTTATCCTCCATTCGAATTCTTCCTAGAGTTTGTGCGAAGGCAAGCAAAGGCACGCAACGACCCCAGCTTCACTCTTCCCCCCAACACTGCATCAGTTAGGAAAGACAAATTCAGTGAAGTGCATAGTAGCGGCCGAAAAATGGTCTCGGTGCATAAAACCAACATTGCTCAATCTCACGCCATACCCACAGATATCGACCCAGAGAGACAATGCCCCCTGCATTTGAAACCACACTCCTTACAAATATGCCGTGGCTTCAGAGAAAGGCCAATGGAGGAACGAAAGAAAATACTAAGGGAGAACAACATATGCTATAAGTGTTGCGCGTCAAATAAGCATGTAGCCCGGGACTGCCAGGCAGCAATCATCTGTACCGAGTGTGACAGCCACAGCCACCCAACAGCATTACACCCAGGCCCAGCTCCATGGATCTCCCGCACATCACCGCCCCCATCAGAGAACGGCGGGGAGAACGACCAAGCACTGGATACTGCTGTAGTTTCTAGGTGCACCGAGGTATGTGGTGAAGGCTTCAAAGGCAAATCGTGCTCCAAGATATGCCTCGTTACAGTTTATCCAGCAGGCCATCGTAACAAGAGCAAGAGGATGTATGCCATGCTGGATGACCAAAGCAACAGGTCATTAGCCCGCTCAGAGTTTTTTGACATCTTCAATGTGGCTGGAGCCACCTATCCCTACACTCTGAAAACCTGCTCTGGTGTAGGTGACACATCTGGACGCCGAGCCACAGGGTTTGTCATCGAATCCGCAGATGGGGACGTCAGCCTATCCCTGCCTACACTCCTAGAGTGCAACATGATGCCCAACAACAGAGATGAAATCCCCACTCCAGCGGCCGCACACAGCCACTGCCACCTCAGAACGATAGCCAACGAAATACCACAAGTGGATGCAAATGCGGAGATTCTCCTGCTCTTAGGCAGGGACATGCTGAGAGTACATAAGGTGCGTAAACAGATTAACGGCCCACACGACGCACCCTTTGCACAAAGGCTGGACTTAGGATGGGTAATAGTCGGTGACGTATGCCGGGGCAGCGCACATCGGTCACCTGAGGTCACCAGCATGAAGACATACATCTTCGAAAACGGCAGACCAAGCCACTTTCCCCCATGTGAGAACCACTTGAAAGTGAAGGAGAAGTATTGCTCCCCAAATCAGCCCCAGTCCATCAGTTATGCGACCTACAGCGACAAACTGGGTATCTCAGTCTTCCAGCAAACCAAGGATGACCACAAGCTTGCGCCATCAGTGGAGGACCGTCTATTCCTCGCGACAATGGAAAATGAATTCTCCCAGGACTCAGCCAATAGTTGGGTGGCCCCGCTACCCTTCCGCCAGCCCAGGGTGAGCTTGCCGAATAACCGAAGATACGTCATGGGTCGGCTGAAGTCCCTACACCGCACACTTGACAAAAATCCACAGATGAGATCTCATTTCATGGAATTCATGCAAAAATTGTTAGACAACCATCACGCAGAGCTCGCTCCCCCAATTCAAGACAACAAGGAACGTTGGTATCTGCCCTTTTTTGGTGTCTACCACCCACAAAAACCCTCACAGATACGTGTGGTGTTCGATTCGAGTGCACAGTTTGAAGGTACATCACTCAACAACGTGTTGCTCCCTGGGCCCAACATGAACAACAGCCTGCTAGGTGTCCTCATAAGATTCAGAAAAGACCTAGTTGCGTTCACAGCAGACATACAACAAATGTTTCATTGTTTCCTGGTCCGAGAAGACTGCAGGGACGTTCTACGCTTTGTGTGGCACAGAGACAATGACCTGACTAAAGAGGTGGTTGACTACAGAATGAGAGTACACGTGTTCGGCAACAGTCCTTCCCCTGCAGTGGCCATCTATGGCTTGAGAAGAGCCGCACGCCAAGGAGAAAAACTGTATGGCAGCGATGCACGACACTTTACCGACCGAGACTTCTACGTGGATGATGCACTCAAGTCCGTGTCCACTGTGGACCAAGCAGTTGATCTTCTCAAAAGGACACAGAAGATGCTGGCTGCCTCCAACCTCCGACTCCACAAGATTGCGTCCAACAAAGCCGAGGTCATGAACGCGTTCCCAGTGGAAGACCGTGCCAAAGACATTCAGGACCTTGATCTGTTTGTCGACGACTTACCAGACCAGAGAAGCCTAGGGTTGAAGTGGAGCCTCATGTCAGATAACTTTACCTTCCATGTTCCTCAAAACGAAGGCCCGTACACATGCAGAGGCGTACTTTCAATGGTGAACAGCCTCTTCGACCCATTGGGATTTCTGGCACCAGTGACCATCCAGGGACGGCTACTTTTAAGACAGCTGTCTGCACAGGCCTCAGATTGGGACTCACCCCTCCCAGAGGAAATGCATGAGAAATGGACAGAATGGCGAGCCTCACTAAGTCACCTCAGCAGCATTCATGTGCCTCGCACATACTCCTCCTCTTCCCCATCTGAAACTCAGAGCATAGAACTGTGTGTCTTCTCTGACGCATCTGTCAAAGCCATTGCTGCTGTTGCCTACCTGAGAGTAACCAGTGCTGACGGGTCAGTAGAGCTCGGATTCATCATGGGCAAAGCACGGCTCGCTCCGCAACCTGAACTGACCGTCCCCAGGCTCGAACTGTGCGCAGCTGTGATGGCAGTTGAAATGGCAGAGGTGGTAACAGAAGAGATCGACCTCCCTCTTGACTCTGTCACCTTTTTCACAGACAGCAAAGTTGTGCTGGGCTACATATGCAACCAGTCAAGACGCTTCTACGTCTACGTGAATAACAGAGTTCAGCGCATAAGGCAGTCTACCAAACCTGAACAGTGGCGTTACGTGCCAACAGATCTGAATCCTGCAGACTACGGCTCACGCTCCGTTCCAGCCTCACAACTCGGCAATACCTCGTGGCTCACAGGCCCCTCATTTCTCCTCAGCCCTAAGCCACCAGCCGAACAACATGCTGGGTTTGACCTCCTTGACCCTGAGAACGATGCAGACATTCGACCTGAAGTGAAAACCCTGTCCACTCACATCAATGAGAGCCTCCCTAATTCCAAACGCTGGGAACGCTTCTCCACCTGGAGATCACTGATCCATGCTGTGGCTAGGCTCAAACACATAGCCTCCTGTTACGCCCACTCACACAACAGTGGAGACTGTGCCGGGTCCGGGTGGCACGTCTGCAAGAAGGCCATCTCTAGTGGCACGCTTGAAGAAGCAGAGAACCTGGTCATCCGAATTGTGCAGCATGAGGCCTACGCAAAGGAGCTTCTTTCCATCGCAGGAAAGCGAAACATCTCTAAACAAAGCCCACTCATCAAGTTAAACCCCACCATTGACAGCAGCGGCATGCTGAGAGTAGGAGGGCGGATCAGTCAGTCAAGCCTCGACATGAAGGAAACAAACCCAATCATCTTACCCGGCAGTAATCACGTCACCACTCTTCTTGTACGCCATCATCATGAGAGAGTCCAGCATCAAGGCAGGCACTTCACGGAGGGCGCTGTCAGAGAGAGAGGCCTGTGGATAGTAGGAGCAAGAAGGTGTATTGGGAAGGTACTACACAAATGTGTGATTTGCAGACGGCTCAGAGGCAAGATTGAGGAACAGCAAATGAGTGAACTGCCTGGAGATCGACTTCAAACAGACCCCCCGTTCTCACACGTGGGCATGGACATGTTCGGGCCATGGGAAGTGTCCGCAAGAAGAACACGCGGGGGGCAGGCCAATAGTAAGAGATGGGCAGTCTTGTTCACCTGTTTATGCACAAGGGCAGTCCACATTGAGGTCGTCGAAGAGATGAGCTCCTCCAGCTTTATCAATGCGCTGAGGCGCTTCTTCGCACTGCGCGGTCCAGCTAAACAGTTACGCTCAGACTGTGGAACAAACTTTGTTGGTGCATGTAGAGAGATGGGCATCAACACTGTAGAACAAGGTGAGGTCCAGAAATACCTGCAAGAAGAAAAATGCACTTGGATCTTTAACCCACCCCATTCGTCCCACATGGGTGGAGTGTGGGAACGCATGATCGGTGTCGCACGACGCATACTGGACAACATGCTGCTGTGTGCCGGACAAAGACGCCTTACCCATGAGACACTTACTACATTCCTAGCTGAGGTCACAGCCATAATCAATGCTCGCCCTTTGATACCAGTCTCTTCTGACTCTGAACATCCCCAAATCCTGTCACCCTCCATGCTACTTACCCAGAAATCAGGATTACTCCTCCCACCTCTGCAAAGCCTTAACCAAAAGGAGATCTTGAGGAACCAATGGAAGCGAGTTCAGCTGCTAGCCAATGAATTCTGGAACAGATGGCGTAAGGAGTACCTCAGCACACTGCAGTCGCGGCAAAAATGGCAACTTGAGAGACCAAATCTGAAGGCGGGAGATGTAGTCCTTCTTAAGGAGAAACAGGCCAGAAGGAATGAGTGGCCTATGGGAGTCATCATCCAGACTATCCCAAGCCAAGACGGACTTGTAAGAAAAGCTGAAATCAAAGTTGTTCAACACGGGACAACAAAGAACTATTACAGACCCATCTCAGAACTAGTGTTCCTGTTGTCCCCAGAATAAGGTGCCCTCACGGTGTGAACATCAATATGGCATCTCTAAAGATACCAGACGGGGAGTGTTCTGGCTATGCCAACTAATAATCTTGTAAATACTTCGAATTCTAAAAGACTTTTACTTTGACAAATGTTTACATCCCGAGACTCAGAATGCTAGAATGTTCAGTATGATTTGACAGTTAGCAACCCAGCTACGTGGAAACCTCCCGTACGCAGTTTCAAGGCAATCTCTGTGAGTTACTGTAATATTTTATTTCATTTGATACTTTCCCCCCAACTCAACTTACCGTATTATCATAATCTTATCGCCATCTTACTTGTCATTGTCCCACTTATGAATTCACCCTTAAACTTTGTATTTACCATTCTCCCTGTTAGCCTTAGCTTACCGGTAGTTACTACTGCCAAGTCAACACGTATTTGTTTCGTTGTTATTACTACAGTTATTTTAATATACGTACACGAGAGGATACTGTCCCTGATGTTATACTTGTATATGTTTCAGTTTAACAATCTTCCATAAATGATGAGAACGCAACCTTCGGTGTCTGGAGTCGTTTGTGGGGCTTGTTTACCTGCCTGGCTAGCGGATAAGGTTCTGTGAGGCCAGAAGAATAATAATAATAATAATGATAATAATATAACCTATTTGAAAGATTTCAAACAGTTCATGAACAATTATGCGTATCTAATAGCCTAATAATTGTTTAAGAACTGTTTGAAAACTGAATGAACACAAATGTTCATTGTAGGGCTATTAAAAAAATCTTTAAAAGGTGTCGTGTCAAACCTAAGAAAGGCAACATTTTGTCTGAATAGGCTATTAGGTCTAAATGAAAATAAATAACTGAAATAGGCCTAGATTTAAAAATAATAATAATAAAAAATAAATAAAAAATAAACTTTCCATCTGAAATTATTGTTTAAATCGCTTGTAGTGGCAATAGCAGTCGCTATTGTAGTCGCTTCCCGGTTTGTTCTACATGAAATGTCCCGTGAAAATGTTTGGTAGGCCAAAATTTCACTTCAGCCTGAACAATGGCATTTAAAAACAAGCAATTCATTATGACATCATTGGGTCCTTGCCCAATATTCTAGTTCAAGTCTCAGTGTTCCACTTTGAACTTGAACATTCTATGTTACATTTTGCATTCATTTCGAAACCTGATACACATTGAGACGAGCGATTTTGCTGATACCTGCAGAGAAATACCACTTTTAAAGGCGAATCTTGATTCGGAAAGGAAAGATATTGCGACACCTGCTGGATTTACCGAGAACTTCATCCAGATGAAATGGGAAAAAATCTGTCATGTTGCATGACCTCTTCGGGCGACGTAAGTCAAACAAGGGCCATTGATCATATTGAATTTGTGTGGTTTTTTTTTTAACTAATTAAAATATGCTATGAAGTAGTTTTCCAATAATAGCAGTAGCCCATAGAAGATAGGCAGGCATAACCATAGCCCAATGTGATTTTGTGTGCTATAAAAGATTTTTGTTTTGTTCATTATTTTCTCTTTTCCACAATCAACAACAAATTGTAAGCTTACATAGGCCCATTGCTATTTTTGTTGTTGTTTGACAGATAAACAAAATACCTTGCACATGTTTATTCTAATAAAGCACCACAGTAGCCAACTGTGTGTTCCAATCTTTCTGGTGTCCTTATGACTAGTACAGTGGTTCTTTTCAGCAGCTATTGCTATGGTATTAGTGCTGAAAATATTGATACATTTGAGCTGGTTTTGGGGTATTCCTCATTTTGTTCTATTGAAGTAGCAAACACTTTCAGTCTATTGTTTTATTTAAGATCCATTACTTTGCTGTATGGTGTAGGCCTATATAGGCCTTTAGGCTACTCATCAAATTAACACAAGCCTTGTAATATTTTGTAGGGTCCACAGGAGAAGTGTCGAGGTAAGGTTTCATTTTGTCTATTACAGTGTCTTAGTTAAGTGGTTAGTTTTGATTATTTTGAATATTGTTTTGAGTTTTATCTCCATCCTCAAATCATCTTGGTATCATCCTTAGAATCTTCCAAGTATGACGGCATGGTCCAGCTCCTATTACAGCATGAGGCCAAGATTGCTGAGCTGGATTTGATGGTAAGCTTTCCAACATGATTTAGGATCAGGGTTTCGAGAGAGAATGTACACTGTTGTTTCCCATATACTGTAGACCTACCCACAATGGCCACCTACCAAATTGGTGTCAGAAACACTGAGGGTGATGGATGAATGAATGAATGAGTGAATGAGTGAATGAGTGAATGAATGAATGAATGAATGAATGAATGAATGAATGAATGAATGAATGAATGAATGAATGAATGAATGAATGAATGAATGAATGAATGAATGTCAATCTGGCATGAATACTCAAGAACTGAGCACATACTTCTCTGAGCATGTCATTCTGATAGTCACTCAGTGTGGTTACCAAATGTATGTTATAATCCATGCCAATGATTGCCACTGATACTATATGCAGACCAAGAAGCTGCAGGAAGAGCTGAGCAGTTCTAGGAGCTCCCAGCGTGTCACAGAGGAGAAAAACCAACACCTGAGATCCATGATCTCCACACTGCAAACCCAAAACCAACACCTGAGATCCACAAATGACGACAAAGATGAGATCATCAAACGTCTCACCAGGCAGCTGGCACAACAACACCAAGCAACTGAGTCCAGAACTAGAAGAGCACAGGGTGAAATCAGAACTCTTCATCACACGATCTCTGAGCTGGAGAACAGGGAAATGTCCTACAGGACCACAGTAAGTCCAACTAGCAACTACAGGGTTGTGTTATAGACACACATGTCAGTTGAGAACAACACTGAACCCAAGAAGGTTAAAAGGATTCCTACACTATGGGTCTAATTGTGATGTTGTGAAATTAGGCTGATACAATCGCTTCCAGACTAATCTGCATATGTGTGCATATGTGTGCGTGCATACAGTATATGTGGTGTGCATATGTGTTTGTTATATTTCATTTGCTACAATGATAATATAATGTTATAATTAACAAACACATCTGCTACTTGTGTCTTTACAGATTTCCTCACTGGAAAAGAGCGCTCACAGGAGACTTGTAAGCATATTTTTGATCCCATTGTACTTCTAAACACACTGCACTCATACTCATACTACTCTCAATATACATTTTTGGCCCAATTTCATGTGGCTTGTTTTCTATTGACACAGCTCAAGACCTCGAGCTTGCAGAGAGAGCTGAGTGAGAAACGAGGAGAGATCTTCTCCCTCCATCACAGGTGCAGCAGCATTTCTTTCTGTTCCCATTGTTACACTGCTACAGTTTGATCAATTTGGCAGACACTTTTCTCAAAGGGCTCCGTCTCACTTCAGTCACATCTGTATCTACACTGGACAATGTTTATGTAATGACCTCATATTCAGATCTGTAAAGCACTGTGCATACCCAACTTGTACCCACTCCTTTTTAATACGGTGAAATGCACATAACGCACATCATTTTACATGCTACGTGTTTACACAATTGAGTTTCAAGTCACACATTGAGTTTGTGAAATAAATAATGCTGCAACATAAAATGTAACTATGTGCTGCATGCAAACTAAGATGGCTGTTTTCCCCATGCAGACTGATAGAGTACATGGACAAGGTGGCTGAACTCAGAGGAACACCCTTCATCCCCCTGCCTTCTTACCCCCCTGGCCACAAGCCGCCCCACAAGCGAGGTGAGTTGGGAACTTCCATTCCTGCATCTGCCCTGCCCTCTTTCCTTTTCTCGCAATTTGCCAAATACAGAGGGGTCAGACACTGTACGTATGTACTTCTTTTTTGTTGTTGTTTTTTTACGGACATTTGGCATGTGACATAGTAGTTGTTCAGAGGGTGTTCTTTTGGGATGATTATTTTTTAGGAAGAAAAAAAGTTCATAATTGTAAGCATATCCTTAAGAGTTAAGTGAAGTCAGTCCATTTGAGGTTATTTATAAGCCCAAGTCAACATAAGTAAAGTTGGCTTATTCTTTTCTTTTACATTATCACTAACATTGTGGTGTTTGTGTACTATATATAGTGAGAGACAGCTGGAGGAAGATGTGGGCCGGAACTCGCCTTTATGTGGTAAGTCAGACACCTAAACGCATTGATGGGAGATCAGGTACAGTATAATTTCATAATAAATGTTGGGAGTATGTATCTTCATAACATCTGTTGCGTCGAATGAATGTTGTTCTATAAAACAACCTTGGAGTCTTTCAGATGAGTGTGCATAAGATTCTAACCAGCTGCTTGTCCACAGATTCCTGAGGAGAAGCGGACCACCTCCACCCTGTAGGCAACTGATCCCCGCAGCTGCCTTCTCCATGTCCTCCCAACAACATCGCTGCCCCCAAATTATGGCTGTGTCTGTCTACAGACCACCGCGAGGCCCCTGCCTTGACCCTTATATCATCATCATCACCATCATGATCATCAGCACCGCATTATTATTATTTTTATTTTCATTATTATTTTTTTAAATTATTATCATTATTTTTTAATTATAATTATTATCATTAAAATACTTTATGAATTCCAAATGTGCTGCTGTATCTTCTGATTTGTCCTAACTCAAGATTGCACTCAGTACTGACATATTTGCACCGTGACTCTCACTGCCACCTCTACTGCTAGCCACTTGAGCTCTAGTCAGTTTGAAACTACTTCATTTGTCTGTTAACGTACAGATGTACGTAATGTAATGTACAGGCCTATATGAGCATTTTTTTTGTGGTGGGTATACTGTACACCACTGCTGTCACTGCCAAGTCACTTCTCAAGTCTGTTAGTAAGTAAGTAAGTATGAATCCGCCTTTAATCTCTGTTCAGTCTCAAGTCTGTTCATTTTCATGTGTCTGTCTGTCTCTTGTGGGTTTTGCATTGATTTCATTGCGTAGCAGTTTATGTGTGGTAAGTAACTGTAGTAGTTTTATAGTTCATATTTGATATTGCACCATGTGCATTCTTTAAGAGTTTCTGTACATTTCATTATACTGTGTATAATGGCAATACAAGCTTGCTATTCTATTTCTTCTACTTTTGATATGACATAGTATACAACATGCATTGTATGAGTGAACTAATAAAAACTGTTGCCTGGCTATTGTG
Source organism: Engraulis encrasicolus (assembly GCF_034702125.1). Classification (NCBI taxonomy): domain Eukaryota; kingdom Metazoa; phylum Chordata; class Actinopteri; order Clupeiformes; family Engraulidae; genus Engraulis; species Engraulis encrasicolus. The sequence continues at coordinate 33,712,571 of NC_085873.1, read as the reverse complement.
GCATCAAACAATTCTTGTTTTGTCAATGTGAAAATGGTGCCGGGCGTGGTGTTGTAGGCCTATTATATGCATCTTATGAGAATACGTTGAAGTGTAACCACTGGGACTGTTACCGCCCACAGCTCCAGAAGTTTCCGTGTTCGTTGCTACATGCTTTTCATTTTGATGGTACCGGATGAGATGTTTGAACAGTATACAATATCTTTATTTGAATGATTTGAGAAACATCCTTCTTGACCTCATACGTAAGTCTGGTCCCTATGACAGGAGGAAGGCAATACCGAATCTTCCTCCTGTGAAATCCTAAAGGAAAATAACCAAATAGACATTTGACATACTGTACTTCACTTGACAGTATGCCAATTTTGATTTTGAAATGTCGGAATAGCGGCATGTCTGAACTGAATAGCGCCATTTTGATGTTGTCTGGCATATAAATTGCACTGCACAGTCTTGGCTTGTAAGCACAGGCCTCACTTTCAAGTCCTCATGGAGTCTGAAGGCAATATCATCTCTACCTCTTTTCAAATCCTAAAGAAAAATAACCAATCGTCAAAAATCCACAACATAGTCTATAGGTTTTGTGATGGACAAAAATCTAACATGGACCGACCACATAGATGTCACATATGAAAACATACAACAGTGCGTACACTCACTGTGAAGGGCACCCAGAATTGGGTACATTATATGTATTGGGTCAGAGGCCCTTTTAGTTGATTTTGTCCCGGGCCTGGACAAAGTTGTCAGCGGCCCTGCCTACAGTAGTCTGGGTCTGTATGTGTGAAGGCTATGCTGCCCTACAAGGCAAAGTTAACTACGAATTTAATTGAGTTTAGACGGAAAATGGTCATCATAAAAAATGGTCTTCATAAAAGCCTTATGATCCAAATGCGTTTTAGAGATTTTGCTATGTCAAATTTGGATTAAACTACAATATCCAAACTAATATCAACACTTGGAAGGTTATTTCTCAGTATTTCTCTCTCTCTCTCTCTCTCGCTCTCTCTCACTCACTCACTCACTCACTCACTCACTCACTCACTCACTCACTCACTCACTCACTCACTCACTCACTCACTCACTCACTCACTCACTCACTCACTCACACACACACACACACACACACACACACACACACACACACACACACACACACACACACACACACACACACACACACACACACACACACACAGACGTCCATATACCCAACGCACAACATGCCTTAGGGTCTTAGGCATCAGTGAAGTTAAAGAGTCATGAAAGAGGAGAAGAGTCTTTACTCACTTCTGGTCACTGGTCACTTGCTTTACTGGAAGAACTGGTCACATCCCTAGTAACACAGAACGTAAATAGAACGTTTGACTTTTGGTTCTCTAAAGGTTGGGGTTATTACCAAACCAAAATTTACCACTTAGAAACGTTCCCTTTGGTTACAGTAAAAAACAACCCTAGTAACACAGAACGTAAATAGAACGTTTGACTTTTGGTTCTCTAAAGGTTGGGGTTATTACCAAACCAAAATTTACCACTTAGAAACGTTCCCTTTGGTTACAGTAAAAAAACAAGCAGCCATTGGTTCCGGTTCGGTTCTGGATACGTTTCAGATACGTAATTTTTGGTTCTGTTTTGGTTCTCACTGGGTTGCCAGGAAAGTTTAATTTAAGTTCCCAGAACGATATATGTGTGGTTCCCATTCCATTCCCTCGCCGTTCTCTCACCATACCTTTATTGCTTTTCATGTTTGTTCCCTCATCGTTCCCATATGGTTCCCATAACCTTGATGGTTACATTATAGGTCTGGTCACGTCTGGTTCCCTAGACGTGCTCCTGATGTTCTCCCAACTTTGTTTATACTGTGTTGTTCAGAGCATAAGCAATGATGACTGTCCACCCGATTAAATCATATACGTCTACATATTAGTAACAGTATTTCCTCCAGATTTAATCATGTACACAATCTATTTTTTTTATTCCATTTCATTCATTTAACTCAACTTGGTTGGGTTGATCTAAGGTTTGGCTGTGCACACAACATCACACAAAAGATGTGGTGAGTGAAAGAAATAACTTGAGAACTTGTTACACCTTTGCCGGTAACAAGCAGGCCCTTCACAACCAATCTGTCCATCAGCGCCTGGCCAAACCTAATTACTTAGGGCTGGTATATCATGATTCAATTGCTTGCACCTGAAAAACTCCTAATCAATCTGGTCACATGGTACTCTTGAGCCTGTATATAAACCTGCTGTCCAGTGTTAATTTCGTCAACCACGACGATGACGAAAATATTTCGTCAACGCCCCTTTTTCCCTTGACGATGACGAGACGATGACGCACTAAAAATTGTCTCAAGCAAATCAAAATATGACGAAAATAAAAAAATATTTTCGTCAAGGAGACTAAGACGAGACGAAATTTACAAGCCATGGACGAATGGACATTAAAAATATATAATTATTTATAATTAATTCGTAATTTGTAATTGCAATATAGTCCTAAGTGTCTTGAACATAGGTGATTGCGCTCACGCTGTGTTGCCTCGCGTGTATCTGCTGGCAGCCAGTGAATGGCGCGGCTCAGTCAGTAGTTCTGTAGCCTAGTAGTTCAGCGAGTTCATTTAAGTTGAGTTTAGGTCCTAAAACATTCCCAGAGAAAGAGAAAAAATAGCCGACGTTGAGGGAAGTGTTCATTTTGAAACATGTTCAACAACCCTCTTGTCCATGACGAAGACATGTGTTTCTGCAGTAGGTAATGACAGTCACGCCAATCCTCCTCTGATAGGCTACTGTCATTCTAAACCTCCTCGAGCTTCCACTATTCTCCTTTTCACTTAGGCTGTCTTAGCCCGGCGTTCGTTGTCTGTTCTTTTTTGTAATGTTTGCTATATTTGTTGTTTAACCATATGAGTAGGCAGTTCGCAAGCAAATCATGAAGGTCGGATTTGTGAATTTATTTAAATCAGTCACCGCGGGAGCGCGCGCCAGCAGGGGGAAGGTTGGCCTGTCTAAAGTAACAGAGGCACGGCTACTGTAGCCTAGTTTTGAAAAGAACCAATGGATGGGCGATCGCTAAGGAGTTTTAAACTGTTGAGATTTGAAATTTGTTCTCGTCGAGAGCAATGCTAAAAGACCCAAGGAAGTCGACAGCATTTCCATGCATCTTCAGCGTCTTCCTAAGTTCCAAAAACTCTTTTCAGGTCATGCTTATCGAACCTCGACACCCCAGACAAACAAAACAGCATTAGAAGTAACGCACAGTGTTCCGTACGGCGCCTCCTCGCAGAATGCTGTTTTCGCGATTAAAATAAACTTTTCAGTGTGATGACAACCATCACACCTATTGTATAGCTCATTTGAAAGAGGAGGTTGTCGTCTTCAAAATAAGACCAACTAGAATTGCGGTGGTTAATGTATGGGTTGATTGATTAAATCAAATAGGTAACAGTATTCCGAACACATCTGACCAAATAAGTAACAGTACTCCGTACAACTTCATTACATTAAAACGGTGCACTACCAATGGGTTTCATGACCGATCTAATGTGTATGTGTTTGTGAAGTGCTAAACTAATTGTTATTCGTTCCATGAAGAGTTTAAGTGAATATAACACGGTAAAAATAACATAGCAACCGCATATGGAAGTGCCGTTCTTGGCTGCAATGTAGCTTGTTGCAACAAGGTTGCAACAAGCTACTTCCGGCTAGCATGCATGTTGCTTTCAAAGTTATCTTTACCGTGTTGTAGTCATTCAAACTCTGTTTTGAAGGGATAGTTTGACAACAAACAAACACACCAACATTATAATTGCATGAAAACCATTAATAATGCAGCATTTTAAGGTAAATCAGATGTACGGAATACTGTTACTTATTTGTTCAGGCCGACGGAAGCTAGCGGCACATGGCTAACCGGCACTTGGCACAAATAATCAATCCATACATTAACCACAATGCTCCACTGTAAGTCGATGTGGTCTTATTTTGAAGACGACAACCTCCTCTTTCACATGAGCCATTCAATACGTGTGATGGTTGCCATCACACCGAATGGCATTGTTTTGATTGCGGAAACGCCATTCTGCGAGGTGGCGCTGTACGGAACACTGTGCGTTACTTCTAGTGTTTAAATATTTGTATGTGCGTGTCCTTTCTATCGTCCAGTCTGCATACCCCTGCCTAACTATTTTTCCTGGGACTTTTGCAGGGCATACGAAGTGTGCTCGCGCAATCTATTTAAGCCCATTCCACACATGCCCTCTGCTCGCATTGCCAATTGAAAACAAAAACCGCTAACTTGCATAGTCTAACATCAGCAGTATTTTATCTGACTCGTGGCCATCGGGAAGCCACTATCAGGGAGACTTCTTGAACTTCATGCAGACTAGGGATGTCTGGTCTTCCCACTGCCGGCAATTTGCAGGCTTTAAGTCACGCGGTCAGGTGAAGAAGAGCATGTAGCTTCCTCCGTGATCAAACTCAAAATCAAATATAATATGCAGCAGCTTCTAATGCACGAGAGAGAGAGAGAGAGAGAGAGAGAGAGAGAGAGAGAGAGAGAGAGAGAGAGAGCGCAGCCTGCACCTGGATGTATGTGTGTGTGTGTGTGTATGTGTGTGTGTGTGTGTGTGTGTGTGTGTGTGTGTGTGTGTGTGTGTGTGTGTGTGTGTGTGTGTGTGTGTGTGTGTGTGTGTGTGATGCTCTTTTGCTCTGTGATGTTGAAATGACTGATTTGGGTTTTGGTGGAAAATGACCAAGTAACAAGGTGAATATTTGCTGCAATAGGCTATATTAGTAATACCTAATATAATACAATAGCCATTGTAGGTTATTTATTTTACACCACAATATTGACTAAAATGACTAAAAATTGAAATGTTGACTAAAATTTGAAATGTTGACTAAAATGACTAAAATGACTAAAATTTGACTATGACTAAAATTGATTTTCGTCATTTTGACTAAGACTAAGACTAAATTGGGAAGGCAATGACTAAAATATGACTAAGACTAAAATTGATTTTCGTCATTGTGACTAAGACTAAGACTAAATCAAAAAAAGCTGACGAAATTAACACTGCTGCTGTCAGAGTGCTTTAGTTATTTGCCTGCCCGCCTAGCAGGCAGAGCACAGCATAGCGCTTGTTTAACTGCTTTGCAAGCAAGCTAATAGCGCTTTTGGCTTATGGCATTTCTTAGCTACATCTTGTGCCTTGCTTTGTGAGCTAGTCAGTAACAGCACATGTTACATTGCTTGCGCCATTGTGCACTTGATGTAGATGGTATGATCATCTTTAAAATTCATTAAGGAAAACATTTGGTATTATTCCCCACTAGATTGTGTTCATACATGCTCAGCTGATATTTCTCTCGCATTGTGGTACAGTACGGCATAGACTGATATATAAATTATAGACATCATACATGTTTTCAGCAACTTTAATCATCATTCTAAGACAGCAGTGTGCCAAGCTGATGCCAGGCGCAGGGTGTTTCAGTGATGGTGGAGGATGGGAGGTCCTTAAGTACCATGATCAGGGTACCTCAACTATGGTGAGAGATAGTGGGGCAGGACCAAAATAATAAACAAGGTTGGGGGAACATCAGGAGCATGTCTAAGGAACCAAATATGCAACCAACAAGGTTAAGGGAACCATATGGGAACGGCAAGGGAACAAACATGACATGAACAGGAATAAAGTGACGGTGAGAGAACAATAAGGGAACGGAATGGGAACTACACATATAACATTCTAGGAACGAAAATTAAACTTTCCTGCCAACCAAGTGAGAATGGAAAAATAACCAAAAATGACTCTCTGGGGACGTACCCAGAACTAAACTGGAACCAAGGGCTTGTGTTCCAGGAACCTTCGTAGAACTAAAAATTGTTAGTAGGGAAGTAGCCATTGGTTCCGGTTCGGTTCTGGATACGTTTCAGATACGTAATTTTTGGTTCTGTTTTGGTTCTCACTTGGTTGGCAGGAAAGTTTAATTTAAAGGGACAGTTTGGTCAATTTCAACATGCAGTTGTATTGCTCACGCTACCCTTGACTTGTCAGTACCTGGTGATGCCACATTTTTCGGCTCAGCCCTTTCCGAGATATGAGCAATTCTAATGGGGGCAGCGTTTGTTTACATTTTTAAAAAATGAAACATAGGCCAACTCCAAATATTTTTCCCAAAAGGTACTGCTGTTTGCTAGTTGTCTGCTGATGTTTTATAACCTTTTGAATGTTTTTGGGAATAAATAAAAATGTTTTTTTGAAATGTAAACAAAGAGCTGCCCCCATTACAATGACCAGGATCTCGGAAACGGTTGAAGAAGGAGAAAAAAAAATCTCAGGCACTGACAAGTCCAGGGTAGTGTGAGCATTACAACTGCATGTTGAAATTGACCAAACTGTCCCTTTAAGTTCCCAGAACGATATATGTGTGGTTCCCATTCCATTCCCTCGCCGTTCTCTCACCGTACCTTTATTGCTTTTCATGTTTGTTCCCTCATCGTTCCCATATGGTTCCCATAACCTTGATGGTTACATTATAGGTCTGGTCACGTCTGGTTCCCTAGACGTGCTCCTGATGTTCCCCCAACTTTGTTTATACTGTGTTGTTCAGAGCATAAGCAATGATGACTGTCCACCCGATTAAATCATATACGTCTACATATTAGTAACAGTATTTCCTCCAGATTTAATCATGTACACAATCTACTTTTTTTTAAATTCCATTTCATCCATTTAACTCAACTTGGTTGGGTTGATCTAAGGTTTGGCTGTGCACACAACATCACACAAAAGATGTGGTGAGTGAAAGAAATAACTTGAGAACTTGTTACACCTTTGCCGGTAACAAGCAGGCCCTTCACAACCAATCTGTCCATCAGCGCCTGGCCAAACCTAATTACTTAGGGCTGGTATATCATGATTCAATTGCTTGCACCTGAAAAACTCCTAATCAATCTGGTCACATGGTACTCTTGAGCCTGTATATAAACCTGCTGTCAGAGTGCTTTAGTTATTTGCCTGCCTGCCTGCCTGCTGGCTGGTCAGCATGGCACAGCATAGCGCTTGTTTAACTACTTTGCAAGCAAGCTAATAGCGCTTTTGGCTTATGGCATTTCTTAGCTACATCTTGTGCCTTGCTTTGTGAGCTAGTCAGTAACAGCACATGTTACATTGCTTGCGCCATTGTGCACTTGATGTAGATGGTATGATTATCTTTAAACTTCATTAAGGAAAACATTTGGTATTAATCCCCACTAGATTGTGTTCATACATGCTCAGCTGATATTTATCTCACATTGTAGTACAGTACAGCATAGACTGATATATAAAATATAGACATCATACATGTTTTCAGCAATTTTAATCAACATTTAAGACAGCAGTGTGCCAACCTGATGCCAGGCGTAGGGTGTTTCAGTGATGGTGGAGGATGGGAGGTCCTTAAGTACCATGATCAGGGTACCTCAACTATGGTGAGAGATAGTGGGGCAGGACCAAAACACAATAATAAACAAGGTTGGGGGAACATCAGGAGCATGTCTAAGGAACCAAATATGCAACCAACAAGGTTAAGGGAACCATATGGGAACGGCAAGGGAACAAACATGACATGAACAGGAATAAAGTGACGGTGAGAGAACAATAAGGGAACGGAATGGGAACTACACATATAACATTCTAGGAACGAAAATTAAACTTTCCTGCCAACCAAGTGAGAATGGAAAAATAACCAAAAATGACTCTCTGGGGACGTACCCAGAACTAAACTGGAACCAAGGGCTTGTGTTCCAGGAACCTTCGTAGAACTAAAAATTGTTAGTAGGGATTACTCTCTGCTGCTTCTTTCCTTGTTCAGATTCATGTTCCTCACTGAAATGTTCAGAGTCATGTTCCTCAATGAAATATTTAATATATCATTAATATTTCATTTTTATCATGCAATTTTTTGACATACAAATGCAAAAAATAAATACATTTACACTTGCCATACTATTGCAAGTCATTGTAAGCTAAAACTGTCAAGTCAAGTCAAGTCTCGAGTCAATAGCACGCAAGTCAAGTCACAAGTCATTCCTGATATTACCAAGTCAAGTCTCAAGTCAAGTCATTTGTGTGCTCATGTCTGACTCAAGTCCAAGTCACAAGTCCCAAGTCCACATCTCAAGTCACACATACAACCTGTCTGCTTTGTAAACAACTTCAGACCAGCTGTTCTACGTAACTCACTTGGTTCTGTCTATGAGGGCTATTAGGCTACTGATTAACCTCCCCCGTCTCTGTTGATCCCGCGTGCTTCACATATGACAGTATTTATTTCGCATTTATTTATGTGCTTTCTCTGTTCAGAAGAAACCTTGTAACTCCACCTTTAAAAAATAATAAATCTTTGTTAAATAAAAAAAACTTTTAAATCATTAGACCACAGCAGTGTTAATTTCGTCAACCATGACTATGACTAAAATATTTCGTCAAAGCCCTTTTTTGATTTTCGTCATTTAGACTAAGACTAAGACGAAATTGGGAAGGCAATGACTAAAATAGGACTAAGACTAAAATTGATTTCCGTCATTGTGACTAAGACTTAGACTACATTTTAAAAAGCTGACTAAATATACACTGGCGTTAAATAAGATAGAAAAAGAGAACCAGTGTGTGAAGAAGTTTCATTCTGCACAGTGTGATATATATTAAAAAGAGAAGCAGTGTGCGGAGAAGGTTTATTCTGTACAGTCAATGATATATGTTAAAAAGAGAAGCAGTGTGTGGAGAAGTTCTATTATATGCAGCGTTGACAAAAATGACTAAAATGACTAAAAAATGACTAAGACTAAAATTGATTTTCGTCATTTAGACTAAGACTAAGACTAAATTGGGAAGGCAATGACTAAAATATGACTAAGACTAAAATTGATTTTCGTCATTGTGACTAAGACTACGACTAAATAAAAAAAAGCTGACAAAATTAACACTGGACCACAGACAGAGAAAGACAGACAGACATGTTGCTCGCTTAATTGATTCTTCGTTTTCTGTTGTTGTTGCCAGAGGTGAAAAAAGGACTCAGACCTAGTTTGGATAGCGTACATATCTGTCCGCAAATCAAAATCGAAATTACGTAGCCTATATAGGCTATATTTCAACGCATCACCTTAGATGTCACACATGCGCAGTGGCCTATACCAGAGACTGTCAGATTCTATTCCTCCTCCTGTATTGTATCCGCCTATACTAATGTCTTGGGCCACTAGACTCCAGGGGCCTACACTACAACGTTGAGCCTTCTAGTAGGTCTTTTATTAGATGATTTACCTCTTAACTTAACCTGTTTTACTTCTGAAACAGCTTTGTAGTATAGGCCCCAGTTGTCTATTATTATTATTATTATTATTATTATTATTATTATTATTATTATTATTACTATTATTATTAGCAGCAGAAGCCATCACAGTAGTTGGATTGGTGGTGGGGATGTTATTTACATGTAACTTGTAGTCATTTTGGTAGGGAAGGCAGAGACACAAGATGGCAGTGTTGAGCTGAATATGTGATGTGCTCCCCTCTCTGCCTTTTTCCAGCCCTGACACATGCTCAGTGCAGTAGGCCTATAGGTCTGTCCGACTGTAATACATCTGCCCTCAGCCATCCGTCCATCCGTTTTCCATTCCATTGGATGTTTTGTTGTTATTCTAGGACCCATCCAAATACAAATCCACACACACACACACACACACTGTTCATGGGGCTTGTCAGGCTGTCCAATTGCATAGAGTACTGTATATTTGTTTCACTCGACATTCATTTGATAATCGAACAATTGTTAAAGAATGCTCCAACAGCCAGCCCAAGATTGTATTACCAAATCATCTCCCTGATATTTGGTTTATTTACAGCTGTTTTTACACCCTGTCTACTGAAATCTGTGGCTCTGTAGCTCATAGTTTGCTGTTGTTGTGCAGTACTCTCACCTGTTAGCCATGTCATCGCAATGGCCTAAGTGATGGAAACAAACCAAGAAGGGCAGAGAGAGAGAGGGAGAACAAGTGAGCGAGAGATAGAGGGAATAGATAGAAATAGAAAAAATAGATAGAGGGAGAGACACTCAGAGAGAGTTTCTGACTGAATAAGAGGATAAGAGGAAGAGACATCCAGAGAGAGACAAACAGACAACAGCAGACAAACACATGCACAGGCAAACAGATCGGCAGACAGACAGGTTGTCTGAGAGGAGCCCATTCTCCGGGAAAAATCAACTACATGCTTCGTGGTGCTGCTACAATATAGCCTCATTTTTCGTAGTTGGGCACGAGCGCTGTCGTCGAGAGTGGGTGAGAGAGAGTGAGTGAGAGAGACTACCCTCGCAAAGACTTCACGTTTGGCTCGAGTTAGGCCTAGGCTACTGTTGCTGAGAGTGAGTTTTTTCTTTTTCACACATGTAGGTTCAGATAGTTTTTTTCCCCTTAAAGGAGCACAATGTAAGATTATGTAATTTGCGTGGTGCCCGTGGCATGCCTGTGTCAAAATCATGAAAAAAATGCTGTTTAACTAAGCTCGCTGTGAGAATGTTTTCATCACAGAACACCAGCAGTTGATACAAATATGAATATGTATATGGCGGTATTTAAAGCAAATCTTTTCGCATGAAAATTGTTTCTCATGTTTCTCTTTCGGGTCACTCTGTCCAAAGTTACTTTCGGGGTTCTCTGGCAGTGGACCGTGAAAGTGAGTCATTGTTCACTTTCTATTATCGGCTGACTCGGAAAAGTGATTAATTAAATTTTAAAGGGGCTCCAGGTAGGATTAAAAGTTTAGTTAATCACAGTCCCGAGTCAGCCGAGGCTTATGCGAGTTTTTAGTAGCCTAAGTGAACGATGGATGTCGTGATTACCAGTGGCGGACTTAGCAATTTGGGGGCCTAAGGCGAATTTAGCTAGGGGCCCATCGGCCCATTTCATATCACATTTTTTTTTTTTTTTTTACATATACTCTCTTTTTCGTTTTTTTTTTTTTTTTTAAATCACGATTTTCCATTAAAAAAAAAATATTAAAAAAAAAAACAGGCAATCTTGGGCTACAACCCTTTCCCACTTTTCATGCAAAAATTGAACAAACTGAAATGTGAAATTTTCTGTAATCCCACTTTCACTTTGATATGAGAGCACTGAAGTGTTATTTCATATGTCCATGCTTGCTGTCACCTATTTGAAGTGACTTTGGTTTGGGATTTCATGGAAGATTTTGAAATGCTGCTGTGGGGAGTAGACAGTAGTAGGATAAGCGACAGGTGGACACTGTTTTCTGACAGAACGGTTTGCAGGTATTTGGCGTTTTCAGGTGGATATTGTCTTCGTGGATGTTACAGACATCCCAACTTTCAAAAACTAATCAAGGAGATATTTACTAAATAAACCGAAAAGTGCGCTCTCTGTCAAGCGGTCGCCTTGACCCAAGCCTACCTGAACACTGACAGACCCATCGAGAAGAGACACGCGTGCAGTCAGGTTAAACAGAAACAAAGCCTTCATGCTCCCCGCTCGCGTGCCTGTGAAATCTAATCGAAGTAGCCAATTCTGCTAAGCTCAATGCGCGAGTTGCCATCTTACCTGCACTTCTCATATGTTGGATGTTGGATTTCATGGGAGACTTTCAAATCTCTCTGGGAAGTAGACAGAGTAGGCGACAGGTGCACACTCTCTTCTGACAGAACAGCGGTTTGCAGGCATTTAGCGTTTTCAGGTGGATATTGTCCTTGTGGATGTTAGACATTCCAACTTTCCAAAACTAATCAATTAGATATTTACTGAATAAACCGAAAAGCGCGCTCTCTGTCAAACGGTCGCCCTGACCCAAGCCTGCCTGAACAGACCCATTGAGAAGAGACACGCGTGCAGTCAGGTTAAACAGAAACACAGTTCACGCTCCCCTCGCTCGCGTGCCCGTGGCATGTAATCGAAGTAGCAAATTCCGCGTTCAATGCGCGAGTTGCCATCTCGCCTGCACTTCCCATAGCCAATGTTGTAGGCTATGTTGGATTTCATGGTAGACTTTTAAATGTCGCTGTGAGAAGTTGACAGAGTAGGCGACAGGTGCCCACTCTTTTCTGACAGAACAGCGGTTTGTAGGCGCTTGCGTTTTCACGTGGATATTGTCTTCGTGGACGTTATAGACACCCTAAGTTCCAAAAACTAATCAAGGAGACATTTACTACATAAACCAAAAGACGCGCTCTCTGTCAAGCTGTCGCCCGAACAAACCCTTTGAAGACGTGCGTGCACAAGATTAAAGGGGCATTCCACCGGTGGAGACATGAATATGTTACTGAAAGTGGGTCATATGTATAGTACAATAGTAACATACATTTCTAATTTGGTGCCTTCTTGGCCAAGAAAAGGCAGAAAATGACTTTTTAGTGCTTGTGGATTTGTGACAACAATCCCCATAATGCACTGCAATGCTCAAGTTCCACAGACCACACCCAGTTATTTGGGACTCTATGCATCATCCCTCCCTCATCTTGCAGGCAGTGTTGCCAGATTGGGCTGTTTCCCGCCCAATTGGGCTGCTTAGGATGGTCGTGTGCGGGTAAAAATGGCATTTAGCAGAAAAACCCGCCCAATTTTAGCCATAGAAATCAATAGAATTGGGCGGGATTTTGAGCTTCTAGGCTGGTTTTGAGCATTTTTTGGGCTGGAAATCATCAGCCTCATCTGGCAACCCTGCTTGCAGGTGCAGCCAGAGAACCTCTAACAGGGAGAAGGCTCAGTCTCATTGGTTCCCATTGTAGCCAGTTAGCTTTGCATGCATAATGCAGTAACGAGCGTGGGCCAGTCCTTCATGTGGGAAAATGTATGGAATGGAAAGGGGAACCCATGCTAAATACATTGCTACTGCGATTTCCAGTCACAAATATCATCAACAAAACATTCCTGGTAAGCACTATGACTGTTGTTTAACAATAGGCTGTATTGACAAATCGCACAGGTGTGTAGTTTTACAGCAGGTTAGAAGATTTCAACCTGTACTCGCTAGCATCGCGCTAATGTTTATGGGTTTGGCCCCATAAAAATTGAGCTTTGTGACCCAGTATATAATAATCTAGTGGCGCAAAATAATCGAAATGCTACTCAAATGGGGTCTTATTATTTCTAGCTTCGAACTTAATATTAATATTTCAGGACAAAAAATTATAAAAAATCACAAAAATGATGATGGTAAAAAACTCCATTGACACCCGTGGTTAGGGTTAGCCAATTGTGGCTAACAGGAAGTTCCGTGAGTGAACAGCCCCTGGTGCATCACAGTGGGACAGACATCACTGGAAAGGAGAAGCTGGAGCACACTGCAGCTTAGTTTTCAAGACTTTATTTTGTGCACACACGCGACCAACGTTTCTGTGTTGCTACACCTTCTTCAGAGTCAAATGATAGCAAGAGAGAGACACACATTTCAAGACTTGACATTCACAGGTGATCCTACTTGGTTTGGCTAAATTGGTCTGATCTCATTGCAGGTAATTGACCCCACCCCCAACACCAGGACAAGATTGTAGACAATTAGACAGCTTGCCAACTTCCCAAAACAAAATAAAAAAGTGAAAAAAAAACAATACACAAAGAACATTGTCAATAAAACCACAGCTACAATTATTAGAAGACCACAGCCGCAATGCTGGAACAATTTGTTACAGAGAGCAAGACATATTGTGTTCCTCATTTATGCCCTGAGGCTCCACTGAATTTAGAGTATGAATCCAAATTGCCTTTCCACAAAGCCTCTCTGTCTAATTGTCTGCAATCTTGTCCTGGTGTTGGGGGGTGGGGTCAATTACCTGTGTAGCAGGATGGAATTGGCATTGCGTAATAGGAGTGATTGACAGCTCGTGATTGACAGCAAGGGGCGGGCTTAAGTCTATTTAGACACTGGTAGACACTGGTTTCCTGTCTCGCTTCCGTTTCCATTGGGACCTGTTGTTTTGGTGTGAGGTTGGGCTGTGTTGGCCACCGAGAGGCCGCGGATGAACTGCGAAGGTGAGCATGTGTTCTGTCGTATTTACCGGCAATTGAGTTCTGTGACTTGGGAATTATAGCGACGCTTCCTTTTGCAGAGCGGCGTTACTCACCTGCACTTGTGATCGTTTGAAGCGCACTGTAACCTACGTGGCGCTTAGGAGCCAGGAGCTGGCTGATAGGGTGAGTTTGGTCTCCATCCTTTCGACAAGATGTCCTTCTGTTATTGCTGCCCCCCCTAATACGAACCATCTTGATGTTTGTAGCCAGTTAGCCTGCTCGAGGTAATTGGTGTGGCGTGGCGATCCTTGGAAACGCTGTGCCGGTGACTCGCTTGTTTTAAGCTTTCATCGGCGGCCCCTCCGGCAAGAACCAGCCAGTGTGGTGCGCCTACATGTTCTTCGGCTGCTGTTTCGCTGGATAATTTGGTTAGAATCTCTGTTTCGCCCCTGCTTCACCTGCTGCTTGTCTGTGCTTTGCTCTGCTGGGGTTGGGGAAGTACCCCGCTTGCTGGCCACGCTTACCCCTCTGCCCTGCTTATGCTTGTCTGAGGGTGCGCAGTTTCGGGACCCTTGCCTGCTATTCGCCAAGCTATTATTTTCTTTTCATTTGATTTACTTTTGCATGTTTTGTTATTTTGCTTCTGCATGTTTATTTTGGTTTTCTTTATTTTGCTTGCTGCATGCTCCCATTTTGCTTGCCCTGCTCCCGCATGCCTGTGTGCTCTGCTGCTTGCTTTAACTATTTGTGTGCCGGTAGCTATAGCTATCCCTGTTGCTAAGGGTTATATGTGTGCAGTGCCTATTTTGTTTATTTATCCTTCTTTTCATTTCATTTACTGTGTGCATTATCTGTGTGTTTAATTTACTTTATTTTGCATTTACTTTATTTTGCATTTATTGTGTTTATTTTGGGTTTAAGGTGGGATCAGGGAACTCTTGGTAACTGCTACCTCCCTCAGCAGTTTGGGTAGTGCCTAGGGTGTGTGAGTGTGTATGTGTGTGGGAGTGTATGTGTGTGAAGGAGAGAGTCCTTACTAGTATTCCTTTTTTTTGGGTCTAGTGGAACCCATTGAGTGTAGTACGTCGGCAGCCTGGTGGTGAGAGGAACCCCTTGTGTGCGCACACAGTGAAAGATAAGTAGTACTACAGATCCTTATAGGTTTAGTGATCTCAGTGGTGCCCCAGGCTGCACGACCAGGTTCATTCCTTTCTCTCTCTCTCTCTCTCTCTCTCTCTCTCTCTCTCTCTCTCTCTCTCTCTCTCTCTCTCTCTCTCTCTCGGGGGCCCCTCCCCCGCTACTGTGTACTGTGCCCAATTGGGCTTTTTGCGACCTTGCACATTGTTTTAATGTTTTTGTCTTGCACATTTGTACAACAATAAAAGAGAATTATATTTGGGATCCTGTCTCTGTCCTGTGTATTTCGAACTTGTGCTAATTTAAGGTTTAGATATTTCCTGGAGGTAAAATTGCCCTGCCTCTAGGTGGCGTAGTCGCTACAAACTCCTCCCCCTGCTACATTTGGCGTAGTCGGCAGGATTTACACATACTTATTGGGTCCCGTGGGTCCCAATTTTGTTGTTGTACTGTGTGAAATTAAGGTGTAAAACTCTGCTTGTGTGTTTTTTTGGTTGGGGTACCAGTAATAGTGGGTTGTTGGGGGTTACCCTGGTTCTTTTTGTTTTGTTTTTGTTTTGTTTTCTTCCTTTTTTTTGGACAGGCGAAACAGCGAAACAGCAGCCGGTGGACGATCAATAAGAAGGTAGGCGGTGACGTTTAGGACAGTTGTCCCTTTATTCCCTTAGCAGTGTGTGTGATACTGTGGTAATGGAAGCGGAATTACAGGAATTGAGAAATCAATTGGAGCAGTTGAGGGCGGATAATGAAAGACTCCGCCAAGAACGGATTCCTGCGAGTGCTGGTACAGTGACCCAAGAGGCAGTCACGCCATCGCCTTCTGCTACGGGCAGTGCATCGACATCAGAAAGGTTGGTTTTTGTTCCACGGGATAAAAAATGTCCAATGTTTAGGGGGAAAACTGGCATTGACTTGAACGAATGGATTGATGAGGCACAGGCCTGTATGAGCGTGAGACGTTTGGCTAGGGCCGACCAAGCCTTCTTTCTCTATGACCATCTAGAAGGGGAGGCCCGAGAGGAACTCAAATACCGTCCAACCGATCGTGCTGACCCAGACAGGATCATAGCAGTGTTGAAGGAAGTGTATGGTTGTTCAGACTCGTATGTGGCTTTGCAAGAGGCGTTCTTTTCTAGGAAGCAACAAGAAGGGGAGACTTTGCAGGAGTTTTCACTTGCCCTAATGAGCCTAATGTCGAAAGTGAAGGAACGGGCACCTAGCAACATGACTAACACAGAAACACTATTGAGAGACCAGTTTGTAGAATATGTTCTCGATGGCGCTCTCCGGCGCGAACTGAAGCAGAAGGTGCGTCGGGAGCCTGCGTCTACCCTGTTGGAAGTGCGGACCGAAGCGATTCGTTGGGAACGGGAGGGTCTACCCGGTGGGGCACTTGGTCGTAGCCTATCAGTCCCCTCTGCGTTTGGGATTCAGTATGGGGTCCATGGCAACCCTCCTCGCGGGCCAGATAGGTCTCAGTCCACCGAAGTGAGTGAACTGAAGGAACTGCTTAAGGTCCAGCAGGAGCAGCTGAAGTGTCAACAACAACAGCTACAGCAGCTCAACGAAGGCCTCGCCCTCTTACAGAATTCAATGCCACGATCTCGATCCCCCCGCGATGGTCCGTTGATCTGTAGACGGTGCCAGCAACACGGACATTTTGCCAGAGACTGCACCGTGCCTCTCCCATTTTCTCGCTTCCAGCCTGCTGGCCCTGCACTTCCACCTGCAGCCCGGAACTCCAGCTCGACTCCGCATTCGGGAAACTAGCGCCCACCGGACTTCAGGGCCACAGTTCGGTTGGGGCCGCTATTGGCTCACGGGATTTGGGGGGGGTTTCCACTTTAATGTCTTCATGTCCGCATCTTGATGTGCTTGTGGGTGGGGTCAAAGTGCCCTGCCTGGTAGATACCGGCTCCATGGTGTCGACCTTAAGGGAAAGCTTTTTCCTGCAGCATTTTGCATCTTGGGGCAATGAGCGCCTCAAGTCTTGTCATTGGTTACAGTTGAGGGCAGCCAATGGGTTGGCCATTCCCTATGTGGGTTACTTAGAGCTTGACATTGAGCTCTGCGGAAAGGTCATGCCACAATGTGGGGTGTTGGTGGTGCGAGATCCACCAGGCGGTCTTTCTCCAAAAGTCCCAGGTGTCCTTGGGATGAATGTGATCCGGAAATGCTACCAGGAGCTTTTTGGAAACCATGGCCTTGCCCTCTTTGACCTTCCTGAGGTGTCCACAGCCCCCTCCTCGGTCTTGCAGGCTCTACAGCACTGCAACAGTGCGCTGGACTTCCCAGCTGCCCCTGGGAAAGTGAAGGTACGGGGGAAGAAGGTTTGTCGCATTCCAGGTGGAATGATGCAGTTAGTGGCCGCGACGTGTTCGGCACAGTATTCTGGGACTACGGTACTGTTCGAGCCACCAGATTCGGGCTTACCTGCTGGATTGCTGGCCTCCCCTGCACTAGTTCGGGTCACCTACGGTACTGCCTTTATACCCATCGTCAATGTGGGTTCGACGGATGTAACGCTTTACCCCCGCACCGTTTTGGGAGAACTGGATGTGGCTCACGTTGTTAGCCTTCCGGTGGGAGTTTCCGAGGTGCCCTCTCAGATTGCGACAGTCTCGTCCCAGACCGTAGCCCCGTCTGTGTCTGCCCAGATCGAAGCTATGGATTTGGCATCCTTGTCCACTGACGAACAAGGGCAGGTGCGGTCACTTCTCCGTAGGTTCACTCATGTATTCTCCGCTCATGACATGGACTTGGGTTGTACTAACCTCATGACCCACGATATTCCCTTGTTAGACACCGCTCCGATTCGTCAGCGTTACAGACGCATACCCCCGTCTGAGTACGAGGTGGTTAAAGATCACATCAACCAATTGTTGGAGGCACAAGTGATCCGTGACAGCAGTAGTCCGTACGCATCCCCCATCGTGCTGGTGAAAAAGAAGGATGGCAGTCTTCGCATGTGCGTAGACTACCGGCAGCTAAATGCGAAAACCAGGAAGGACGCCTTCCCTTTGCCGAGGATAGAGGAATCCCTTGACGCCTTGACTGGGGCCCGCTGGTTCTCGACCTTGGACTTGGCCAGCGGGTACAACCAGGTTCCTGTTCGGGAAGAGGATCGGCCCAAGACCGCCTTCTGTACGCCCTTTGGGTTGTTTGAATGGAACCGGATGCCCTTTGGGCTCTGTAACGCCCCCAGCACGTTTCAGCGCCTCATGCAGCGCATATTCGGTGACCAGCAGTGTCAGTCACTCCTCTTGTACCTTGACGACATTGTGGTGTTCTCCTCCACCGTAGCGCAGCATGTAGAACGGCTGGGCGCAGTCTTGGGCAGGCTGGAGCATGAGGGTTTGAAGGCGAAACTCTCAAAGTGTGCCTTTTTCCAACAAGAAGTGCGGTACTTGGGCCATGTAATTTCCGCTGAAGGGGTTGCCACTGATCCGGGTAAGATTGAGGCAGTGTCCAAGTGGCAGCAGCCTACGACTGTGTCGGAGCTGCGTTCCTTCTTAGGTTTCGCCAGCTATTACCGCCGCTTCGTGGAGGGCTTTGCCAAATTGGCCGCCCCTTTACACCGGTTAGTCGCAGAACACGGGACACCTGGAGCAAGGAAACGGGGTGGTCAGGGGCATCTTGGGCCTTGGTCGGAGGAATGCAAGGGCAGCTTTGAGGCCTTGAAGACGAAGCTCACAACTGCGCCAGTCCTCGCGTATGCAGACTTTTCCCTCCCCTTCATTCTTGAGGTTGATGCGAGCTATGGGGGGCTGGGAGCCGTGCTATCGCAGGACCAAAATGGCAAGGTTAGGCCGATAGCCTATGCCAGCCGTGGGCTGCGACCTACCGAGCGTAATATGCAAAATTATAGCTCGATGAAACTTGAGTTTTTGGCCCTTAAATGGGCTATGACGGAAAAGTTTCGCGAGTACCTTCTGGGGCAGCGGTGCACTGTCTTCACAGATAATAACCCGCTCAGTCACTTGGCATCCGCTAAGTTGGGTGCCCTTGAGCAACGTTGGGCATCTCAGCTGGCCTCTTTTGATTTTGACATCAAGTACCGGTCAGGCAAAAGCAATGGAAATGCTGACTCGTTGTCCCGCCGGCATCCTTCTGGTCCAGTGGAGACACTGGCCCCTGGTACTGCCCTTCCAAGGCCACTCCAGGAAGTGTTGCAGCCTGCACCGGCTGCTGTAATTCAAGCTGCCATCACCGTTTTGCCCGGTCACTCTTCCACTGAGATTGCGGAGCTCCAACAGGCTGACCCCACGATTCGGGGGGCGATGGTGTTTTGGAGGAGGAAGCGGCGACCGAACTTTGATGAGCGTCAGGTTACCCCGGAACCGGTCTTACGCCTGCTCAAGCAGTGGGATCGCCTGATTGAGGAAGGGGGCATTGTGTAGCGCCAAAAGTTCCGCTCAGATGGCGGACAACCGATTCTCCAGGTGTTGTTGCCAGAGTCCCTGAAAAACAGTGTATTGACCCAAGTTCACCAAGTGCATGGTCATCAAGGGATAGAGCGAACACTTGAGCTCTTGAGTCCACGATGCTTTTGGCCGACTATGTCCTTCGACGTTGCGGAGTGGTGCCAGAAATGTGAGAGATGTGAGGTTGCTAAGGATTCTCGGCCAGCGGCACAAAGCTTCATGGGCCACTTGTTGGCTTCACGACCCAACGAGGTCCTTGCAATTGATTTTACGATATTGGAGCCCGCCCGTAATGGACAGGAGAAATACACACTGGCGATTCCCACTCGGGATCAGCGTGCCTCCACTGTGGCTCAGGTGTTGGTAGCAGAATGGTTTTGTAAGTTTGGTGTTCCTTCCCGAATACATTCTGACCAGGGTAGGAGCTTCGAGGGCTCCCTCATTCAGCAGCTGTGTGGGTTCTACGGGATTCAGAAGACGCGCACCACACCATATCACCCGGCTGGAAATGGCCAGTGTGAGCAGTTCAACAGGACCCTGCACAACTTGCTCCGTACCTTGCCAGTGTCCCGGAAGAGGGATTGGAACACGTGTTTACCGCAGGTACTCTACTGTTACAACACCACTCCCCATCAGTCGACGGGTGAGTCCCCCTTCCTCCTCATGTTCGGACAGGAGCCTAGACTGCCCCTCGATTTCCTCCTGGGCCGGGTCCAGGATCCTGTTGCGGGCAGTGTTCACGAATGGCTGCAGGAACATCAGGTCAGACTGCAGACTGCTTTTGATGGGGCTCGAGCCCGTCTGGAGACCGTCGCGGCCCGCCGGAAAAGGAACCACGACTCACAGGTGCGTGATGCACCACTGGGGGAGGGTCAGTTGGTATACTTACGTAATGTTGGCGTACGGGGGCGTCACAAAATCCAGGACCTGTGGAGCCCGGTGGTGTATCGGGTTGTTAAGGCGCCTGGTGCAGGCGGATCTGTATATACGATAGCTCCCGTGCACAGTCTTGACCAGACTCGACACGTCCATCGGTCCTTGTTGAAGGCTGTCCTGGGGACCCACCCACCCACGTCAGTTGATCCACATGAGGCGCCCACCAGCAGTGCGCCTCAAGAAACATCCTCCACTGAACTAGAGTCAGCTGAAGAAATGGATTTAATGGCCGTGTGCCAGGGGTTGCCCCTAGTCAACATCCACAACCCGTCCGTATCTTCAGGAGCACCACCGCCCCGGGCAGTGGGCGAGCCTGGAGTGGAGGGATCTGCTGTGGTAGTACCGTCATCTTCCAGGGTGGTTGGACAGCCACCGGCTATTGTGGTGACCGCGGTCCTCGAGCCTCCGGCCCGTGAGGAGACCCAGGGCAGCACTGTCCGAAGATCATCCCGTTCCACCGCAGGACAGCACTCAAATGTCCACCACTTACCAAGGCCTGTAAGTGGACCAGCAGATGGGGTGGTGACACACCCAGCCTCTGTTTCCATCCCGAACGCCATTGGAACAAGTCCGGCTTCTTCAGAGCCCTAATCGCCGGGACGGCGATTCACGAAGGGGGGGTGGATTGTAGCAGGATGGAATTGGCATTGCGTAATAGGAGTGATTGACAGCTCGTGATTGACAGCAAGGGGCGGGCTTAAGTCTATTTAGACACTGGTAGACACTGGTTTCCTGTCTCGCTTCCGTTTCCATTGGGACCTGTTGTTTTGGTGTGAGGTTGGGCTGTGTTGGCCACCGAGAGGCCGCGGATGAACTGCGAAGGTGAGCATGTGTTCTGTCGTATTTACCGGCAATTGAGTTCTGTGACTTGGGAATTATAGCGACGCTTCCTTTTGCAGAGCGGCGTTACTCACCTGCACTTGTGATCGTTTGAAGCGCACTGTAACCTACGTGGCGCTTAGGAGCCAGGAGCTGGCTGATAGGGTGAGTTTGGTCTCCATCCTTTCGACAAGATGTCCTTCTGTTATTGCTGCCCCCCCTAATACGAACCATCTTGATGTTTGTAGCCAGTTAGCCTGCTCGAGGTAATTGGTGTGGCGTGGCGATCCTTGGAAACGCTGTGCCGGTGACTCGCTTGTTTTAAGCTTTCATCGGCGGCCCCTCCGGCAAGAACCAGCCAGTGTGGTGCGCCTACATGTTCTTCGGCTGCTGTTTCGCTGGATAATTTGGTTAGAATCTCTGTTTCGCCCCTGCTTCACCTGCTGCTTGTCTGTGCTTTGCTCTGCTGGGGTTGGGGAAGTACCCCGCTTGCTGGCCACGCTTACCCCTCTGCCCTGCTTATGCTTGTCTGAGGGTGCGCAGTTTCGGGACCCTTGCCTGCTATTCGCCAAGCTATTATTTCTTTTCATTTGATTTACTTTTGCATGTTTTGTTATTTTGCTTCTGCATGTTTATTTTGGTTTTCTTTATTTTGCTTGCTGCATGCTCCCATTTTGCTTGCCCTGCTCCCGCATGCCTGTGTGCTCTGCTGCTTGCTTTAACTATTTGTGTGCCGGTAGCTATAGCTATCCCTGTTGCTAAGGGTTATATGTGTGCAGTGCCTATTTTGTTTATTTATCCTTCTTTTCATTTCATTTACTGTGTGCATTATCTGTGTGTTTAATTTACTTTATTTTGCATTTACTTTATTTTGCATTTATTGTGTTTATTTTGGGTTTAAGGTGGGATCAGGGAACTCTTGGTAACTGCTACCTCCCTCAGCAGTTTGGGTAGTGCCTAGGGTGTGTGAGTGTGTGTGTGTGTGGGAGTGTATGTGTGTGAAGGAGAGAGTCCTTACTAGTATTCCTTTTTTGGGGTCTAGTGGAACCCATTGAGTGTAGTACGTCGGCAGCCTGGTGGTGAGAGGAACCCCTTGTGTGCGCACACAGTGAAAGATAAGTAGTAGGCGTACTACAGATCCTTATAGGTTTAGTGATCTCAGTGGTGCCCCAGGCTGCACGACCAGGTTCATTCCTTTCTCTCTCTTACTTGCTTACGTGTGTGCACAAAATAAAGTCTTGAAAACTAAGCTGCAGTGTGCTCCAGCTTCTCCTTTCCAGCTATGCCAGTGACTTACTGGCAGTGTTGCCAGATGAGGCTGATGATTTCCAGCCCAAAAAATGCTCAAAACCCGCCTGGAAGCACTAAATCCTGCCCAATTCTATTGATGTCGATGGGAAAGATTGGGCGAGTTTTCCTGTAAAATGCCATTTTTACCCGCAGACGGCCATCCCAAGCAGCCCAATTGGGTGGGAAACAGCCCAATCTGGCAACACTGCTTACTGGAGCCTCAATGCCAGTGATTTCAAAAGCACTGGGACACTGATCTGTGATAGGTCTGTTAGAGCATTAGGTCCAACCCCCTATGGGCGGGGTTGAAAAGGTGGGAAAAAGGCTTGTAGTCTCAACAGAAATCCACCTCTCTTACACTTCCTATGTCGATGATGCAAAATGACCATTTTTACATCATTGACATAGGAAGTGTTAAGAGATGAATGTGGATTTCTCCAATCTCAGGGGGAATTGAGAGATTTTTGAAAGACCATTCAAAAGTGTGACTGTGTGTCTATCAATGGAAAGCCTAATGCAAAATGGGTGGAGTGTCCCTTTAACAGAAACACAGCTTTCACTCTCCCTGCGCTCGCGCGCCTGAGAAGTCTATTCGAAGTATCGAGTAACCTACTCCACGCTCAATGCGCGAGTTGCTTTCTTGCCTGCTTTCCTTTCTTGCTCAACTTCTCATAGCATTGTCAAAAAAATCAGGGGGTTGCCGGTGTTAGGGCTGTTGTTTTCTTCTATGGGTGTTAATTGTTTCTTTTAAGTGGTGACGCTGCGTTTAGTCTAACAACACTGAACATAGCAAATGCTGTCTGCAAACGTCTTGTGCCTTCCTATTTGTTGTGCTCTGCTTGATGTTACTGACCATGAAGAGTTTGTTGAGTGTGGCGCTTGACTGTTATCCTCCTTATCTGAAGACATGGTTGTGTGAATGTTTAGGAACTCACCTGGCACACATGGCACGCAAGGATGGAATAGTCCATTTTATAGTTGGACTATAAAATATGGTTTCAAATTTAAACATACAAAATTCATTATTTATGAAAATCACCATTAATCTGTGAATTACTGTCCAAAGGGGCCCAATTACCAGCTATAGGCCCATGTGAAATTTGCAAAGGGGACAGAGGGGGCCCCTACAGCTGGAGACTAAGCTGGGGGCCTAAGGCGGTTGCCTAGCAACGCCTCAATGCAAGAACCGCGTCTGGTGATCACATCCACGGTCCGCTGTCAGAAAACCCCACATGCAAGTTTTGGCAGCGCGGCCCGAGGGAGTGTCATGGGAAACACTAACCATTTAAAAACATTGCTTTACCGTATTCAGATTTGTATCAACTGCTGGCATTCCGGGATGAAAAACAGTCTCACAGCGAGTAATTTGAACTTCATTTTTTTCATTACGTGTGTAAATTTTGAGACAGGCATGCCACGGGCAGCGCGCAAATTATGTCATGCCTCTGTAAATCCTACATAGTGCTAGCCTGGTCCTGACCATCCCATAATACTACCATTTCATTTCGTATTTATGGTCTGGCATTTGTTTGCTCTGAAGCGATTGTAGGAAGCAGGAAGTTTGCACTCAGTTATGGTTTGAAATGATTGGACACCTCTCACCCAATCGCTGGCAGTTACTCAACAACAACATAGCGCAGACCAATGGCACTGGAGCAGATGTGTACGTCATTATCAAGAGTGTCCTCCCCCTTTCGCCCCCACGTGGGGGGCGTATTCGATTATTGGCTGTTTTCTGGGGGGGCGTTGCGATCAAAATTCTACTGCTCCAGGCACTCCACAGAGAAGCACGGCCAGACTTGGAGCTAATCCTTTTGCGGAAGTACGTAGGATGGCGCGCGAGGCTAACATAGTGCTACTTTAACAACGAAATCGGCAATTGACTTGGGATTTATCTCTCACCATTTCAATGTTCTTGATCTGAAATGACTCAGAGTGACAAAGATGCAATAAAAGCTAAGAAATTGGTAAGGGGGCAAATAATGTGCACAGCACTGTTCAGCAGTAGAACACATACACATCTGTTTATCTCAATACCACAGTGCCAGTACCAACATTATAACCAGGAGCGCTGCCAGAATTGCTGGGCTCCATGAAAGATTTGAATTTTGGCCCCCCTTAAGGGCCCCTCTCAGTGCTTGGGCCCCCTTAAGGGCCCCTATTGTGCCCTTAGAAACTGTACCGCTTTCCCCCCCCTAGCGGCCCCCATGATTATAACTAAGGGTCTTAGTAGGAGTGATGTAGTGTACTGTATAGTACATACTGTAGTATAACAAAGAGGGATACAGCACATGGCATACACATTTTATTATTTTAAAAAAAGGTGAAAACATTCACGTGTCTCACTTTGATTTTTTTTTGACACAATTAATTGATGCCTGTCCATTCCTGCCCCTAATCTCAAACTGAATGGCATGTTCAGACTGCAATTCTGAGCATTTTGGGACTGTAAAGTTGTTTTTTTCTCTGCAACATGTCTGTGATGACAACATGGACGTCAGCATGTTCACCCAGGTAACAAATAGTCATATATGGAAAACTTCAAAGGCTGGTGAATGCAGGAGCTTCGCAAGTAAGCACTTAAGTTCCCGACATGTCTGGTGTAGGAATGGGCACCAGCAACGTTCTGGTCAGCCTGAAAATGGTAAAAGAGGAACTCCTCACTGGCCTGACGAGGTGATGGACTTCTGTAAGGCAGAGCAAAATGGTGAAATGGGGCTCAATGATGGATGTCCAGACATGCATTATATTTTGCTGCATTTCCAGATGCACCCTTAATACACAAATCATTCTACAAGACATACAAGGTTGGTGTT
The DNA here is from genome assembly GCF_034702125.1 of Engraulis encrasicolus. Taxonomy (NCBI): domain Eukaryota; kingdom Metazoa; phylum Chordata; class Actinopteri; order Clupeiformes; family Engraulidae; genus Engraulis; species Engraulis encrasicolus. The sequence goes on along the minus strand of NC_085873.1, from coordinate 33,687,136 downwards.
ATTACATTACCAATACAAATCTGTGTATGTGTGTGTATAACTGTGCATGTTACCTTTAGTCTGTCTGCAAGGTCATTGAGCTCCATTTTCCTCAAGATGGTCAGAGTCATTCTGACAGCCCCGTCTTTCCTATATCTCTCCTTCATCTTAGAGGCCAGCTCTGTGGCACCACACGTCTCCAGCTGTCCTTTGGGAATGGGCTTAATGCCTTCCATGGTCTCCTCAGACAAGTAGGCCTTAAACCGCGTCAGATCCTCACGCGGCAGCTCATCAAGCGCAATGAAGAGGTCCATACTCTGTGTCCTGGCCAGGCGCGGCCGGTTCATTAAGGGCAGATGGTCAGTGTCCCTCCAAAGATTCTTCCTCTGAGAAAAGTAGATCCATTCAGAAATTGTAGATAAAATATGTATTGCAACCTCAATCACACTGGGAATCGTATTACATCAATGTTGTGGTTTGGGACGATCTTGTCTTCTGTTGAGAAGTCTAGTTTACACCCAGTGTGGCTGTTTAGGGTCTATGGCCACTGGCCTGGGCAGATTTCTTGCCGCCTCAGCTAAGCCCGGCCCCCTCGCCCCGATCCCATTCTACAAAATTAGCTCTGTAGCCTACTTAGCATAATATCATAACATAAGCGCGACTTTATGGATGCTATCAGGGCAGATGTATGATCTGCCCTGACCAATGACACGTTGGTGGCCCTGCCTGCTTTGAAAAAGACACAACAAACATATTACTCCGCTCATCTCTAACCTGTGGGATTTTATTAACACACGGTCCTGCCTAGCATTGCAGAACAGGAGCGAGTCTGTTGGATAGTGAGCTTCAGTGGCTGAATGCACAATTCCCCTGTTAAGTTTTAAACATGGCTACTCGTTTTGATAATAGGCACGTCCTTTCCCGGTATTGATAGCATTTGGTTCTGTGGTGCATTTGAACCGGCAGCAAGGGGACGACTGACTGAATTGAATAGTGTTAGGGGTCTTACACACCATGGCGGTAAAGCGTCGCGGAACGGCCGCGTTTTTTACCGGCGTCGGTGAAAATACATTGAAACATATCTGTCCTTACACACCAACCGGCGGCAGTCGAGCGTCAGCGGCGCGGGAGCCGGCTCCGCGCCGCGCTGCATTTGGAAAATAGAACTCGAGCGTATTTTTCACGCCGGCGACCGGCGGTGTCTCATTCAAATGAATGACAGAGTAGCATGCTAGCTTTGGCTGTGGGGAGGGTTTTGAACAGGACTGGCCGCGCACGCCGACGCTGTCAGTGTGAAAGGCAGAGAAAAACACGCCGGCCAAAACTAAGCAGAAAGACCGCGTTCGTCCCGCGACCGTTCCGTTCCGCCTTGGTATGTTTTGGCCCTTACAGGGCTTGTTGATTTGGTTGCATCATTTGTCAATGTAATGTACGAACGGTGAAGGCGAGATCACTCGCCTATATGCAGCAGCAGCTTGTACTGTAGTAGCCTACTTGAGGACAGTTTGTTTCGCATGTTGGTCTACAAAAATGCTTCTACATTTCAAACGAGTATGTTTGCACACGAGGAGTTTTGCTCTGCTTTGGCAAAGGCTACGATGCTGTGCTAGCCTTTTCCTGATTGTTCGTGCTGTCCGGTTGCGTGGAGTGCATATTCTTGTCGTGTTGCTTGTCACAAACTCCAACTCCGCGAGCAGACAAAGCATTTTTCTTGTAATTTCTTAACATGTGTGCAGTCACTCTGCTTAAATGAGCAAGAGAACTAGCTGCGTGGAGAGAACTGTCAAAAACAGCTTTCTTCAGAACAGAAGTTGAACAAATAACGCGCATGCCTGATAGTGCGGTGTATCACGGGAGGTGGAGTTTTATTAACACACCAAACACTGTGGATAAACGTTCTCCTGTCTTGCCTACACACGCAATGCAACTCGTAAATGATACCGTATTGATTTAATTATTATGGACTTGATCGCCAAAATTTCTGCCCTGCCTGTTTCCCCAGCCACCGGCCGCTACTGGTCCTGGCACTCGACTGACATGTAGAAGAATCAAGTCTTGTTAGTCCTGGAACTATACATAGCTTTATGAGATCTAGAGAGGCTATTTAATTGATGTTATAGCTAGTATTTGCAAGATCTATACAGGATACTGAGGTGGTTTCATAGTTACTATGACACAGCTTTTATCTTGCCATACCTTACATATTTCTACACCTCTATATATGCCTCCAACAAATAAATTGAATAAATAAAATGGGAATATACACCAAACCCTGGGCTTATACTGACCTTCAGGCCTCTGCTTGAGCACTCAGGTGTCTGAACCTCTTGGCAGATCACAGCTTGATTGACAGCAGTGTTGGTGTCAGTAGTATCAGCTCCACAGGGGAGGGTGGAGACGATACCCTGGCTGGTTTGTGCGGTGTCCTGATGAGGGGGCCAGCATTCAATTCCAAGGATCTCTGCTTGCCAAACTGCCCTTTGAGCTGAGTTCGACAGGGTGATTTTGAAGTTACCAGCTTGGACTACGCGCACTATGGAGTAATTTGGTGTCACAGAGTTGTCATCACTAAGTTCTAACTCCCCTGGTAAAACAGTGGAATCGCAGTTGGTCTCTAAGGAATAATAGCTGCGCAACTGCAGTGGCCGCACAGGCCGGGGCCTCTCTAGTAAAACCCCTCTGAACTTCTCTGATTTTTCCTGCTCTTCCACTAGCTTTTTAAGTTGTGCATTCCTTGGCATGAGGTAGATGTGGAAAATGAGGGGTTTCATGCCGCTTCTGTACACGTGAGCATCTGTGTGGATCTTAGGTAGTAGAACCGACTTCAATGAACTGAAAAGAACACCCAAAAGGGAAAAGGAGGGGTTCAACAGCCTGGCATGGGAGCGACTCAGCTCACACGTCTCCAGACACACTCCACCATTCTGCTGATGCAGAATCTTCACAGCATCTTTCATATCAGACTGGCTACCTCCCAAACACAGGAAATGAGGCAGGTGGATCTCCTCCAGCTCTCCTGACACAAGCTTTATGTCCATCAGAGGACCAGCTGGACTGCATTGCATTTGTGCCAGCTCTTCAGCAAAGACTTGCCAGTCCATGAAGCGATACTGCAGGGTGACTGGACCAACACATGACCAACGCAGACTTGACTCTGAACACTCTTAGCTCCCTGCAGCAGAGCTCAGGCTGTAGATTGATACGGTCTTCTCTGTGGAGACCTCAGGCTCCATCAGGATCCAATGACTGGTGTCTGGAACTTCAGCACAGCATTTACAGCCCCTCTGTGTGTCATCACTGGTGCCATCTTCCCTTTAAGACAGACAGACATGGACACACGGACACACACACACACACACACACACACACACACACACACACACACACACACACACACACACACACACACACACACACACACACACACACACACACACACTTGAGTTGAAACAACCATAACATGGAAATCATGTCTGAGGTGCATTTGACAACATTGTTGCTAACTAATTTAGCAACTTATTTGGTTGCAATGCAATTTCCCATTAGAAATCTAGTACGTTGCTAACTGGTTAGCAATGATGTTTTCGAGAAACGGGGTCCTGCATAGTACAGCTGTTTTACTGTCACTTTACAAACCACTATACGAAGTACTGCTACTCCATTGCCACATCACACACCAGTCAGGGCTGCATTTCCCAAAAACTCTTAAGTAGTGCTTAAGCCTAAGTACTACTTAAGTACAGGATGAGGGGGTTGTAGGTGGTTTAGGCCTTTTCGTTCAGGCAAGAGTCGTCTAGGCCACCCTGCCACAGTTTAGGCCACAGGACGTGCCGTTTAGGCCACTGGAGCTGTCGTTTAGGCCAGCTTTTTATTATTATTGTACATTCGTTATTATAAGACATAAATCGGCTCTACTGGTAAATTATGTATTAACCAACATGCAGTAATTTTGCCTGGAAACTGTTTTTAATAGCCTAAATGGTGATTTACAAATTCATAAAGTTGTGGACATAATCATCCCCATTGCTACATTCATTGGACAATAATGCAATTAAATGACGGCAGGGTGGCTAGACGACTCCAGAACCACCGACCAGTTGTCATTTCTAGTGCATGGTAGTGTAGAGCAACATGTATGAATTTAAAAGGTGTCTAGCAGTATACTGTAAGTAAACACATAATACCCTTCCCTCTTTTCTGTGCAGTTGTCCATGGTATTTTGGCCTGTAATACTGTGTGTGTGGGATGTGAGGTTTTGTATTGTTTGGTTGTGTGTCTGTGTTTGTCTACTATGTGTTATAGGTCTGGCATGTGTGTGTGGTATGTGTGTTGAAGGTATGCTGTGTATGTGTGAGGTGTAGGCCTATAGTTTTGAGTGATAATGTGTAGGAGATGTGAATGTTGTGTAGTGTTTGGCTGTCTGTATGTGTTTGGCTAGTGTGTGTTAAAGGTGGGTTAAAAAAGGGGGGGGGGGTGAAATGGAATAAATAGAACTAAAGAATTATAGAATAAACTGAACAGTGAATTATGTTGAGTATAATATTTATATTGTTTATCTGTGTTGAGGAAATAGTTTAATAAAATAATGAAAATAACATAACTAACGCATGGTTTATTTTGGTGAGATAAAAAAGGCTAGTTGAACTTCCATTTGGCTAGTAAGAAAAATATCTACTAGCCAAATTGGCTGGTGGTGGAAAAGTTCATTTAGAGCTCTGATGTGGGTCCTGTGTGTGTTATGTAGACTGACATGAGAGTGGTAAGAGACAGCAGCTCCACAGCATCTGAAGATTCGGAGCCCCTACGATGACGATGAGTAGTCAAATAATCACCCTCTCTAGACGACAAAGCATACACAAATTACACATTAATCATTGTAAAGACAAGGGAAGGCAAGTTTATTTGTACAACGCATTTCATACACAGATGAAATTCCATGTGCTTCACAAAAAATAAAAGTAGAAAGAAAGGAAGGAAACCAGGAAGAATAAGTCAAAGAAAATTCAGGCATTAAAGGAGTAGTCCGGTGTGAAATGGTTTACGTTGTGTCAATATGTGATGCTGAGCGCTGACGTTTGCCTCATACCTTGCATCCAAAGGTCCCCTGCATTCCGAAATCTGAGTGCTAGTCGGGACCCCGCCACCTAGGTGAACTGCAGCTTCTGTTGGGAGGTCCTGGCACCTGTGTTAGCCATGGGGCTAAATCTTTACTTTACACCCATTTACGAGGCTCAAAGTTGCAAAAATGTTGATCCCGTAGTGTCGGGTGGTTGTTGACATGTAAATCCAGGCACTGAGAAGTTTGATAGTGCACCGTTGGTTTAACTACAATTACGTTTTTGAAGGCTGCGCCTCGGAGGACTCTGCCGGGCGCCGCCATCTTTTTTTCTAGTCGCGATAAGTCTATCGAAACAATAGGTCATGTGATACATCACGTGGTTATTGGACTGCAGCCGGAGACCGTCTAAAACTGACTTCAGCTTCAGCAACAAAACACCCATTGTAAAATAAAATAAAAAACAAACCTATAAGTACTGTAATATTTTGTCGCTGAAGCTGAAGTCAGTTTTAGACGGTCTCCGACTGCAGTCCAATAACCAATAACCCATGTGGCATTACACATGGGTGTCTGAACATGTCATGAAATGTCTGAACAGTCATTTCCAATAATAAAATTTAAAAGTAAAAAATGGTGGATAGGCCTACACTTTCTTGCAACGGAACTCTTCATATCTTTGTGGGTCCCTTCCATTGACTTCCATTCATATGAACCCTGACAATAGCTAATGCTAAACTGTGTCCAAACCAAACCAATCCCTAATTTTACCTGTCAGTGAGGAAATGTTTTGACACTTTTACATTTACCAGTAACAAGAGAACTACCCCAGCAAAAGGGGTCAAAATATGGAGCCCCACATGGTGCGAGGGCCACCTTGTTGGTGTGCTTCAATAGCAGTGGCCTCACAAAGTTAGATTGGTGCAGTACACACACGCACACACACCAATAGCAGTGAATTCAGTATTTGTTTGATTGGTATTTGTTGGCACACATGTACACGCACGCACTCAAGCACATTCTCACACACACACACACACACACACACACACACACACATTCCTGTAATGTTCAATTATGTGTATAATGTCTTGTGTATGTTTTGTATTTGTGTATTTATGTAAGCTGACAGACACCTTAATTTCCTTCGGGATTAATAAAAGTACTCTACTCTACTCTACTCTACTCTACACACACACACACACACACACACACACACACACACACACACACACACACACGTTGACTTGTTATCAAACGTATGTCGTTCTTCCCATCACACCTCAAAGTCCAGCAATTGCACTCTCCACATACTGTATGTGTTGTTGTGCGTTAACACTCACTGTGGTCTTTCTGATTCACACTGAGAATCCCTCAGGAGGTCTAACTCTGAGCAATGCGTAGATCCTGGATGACAATCCTGCAAATTCATGGCTGCTGCCTGGCCTTCACTGGGACAAAAAAACATTGTGGGTATTTTCAACTGAGACAAGGTAGTAAGGGGAAAATTGAAGCCTGTGACAATACTTATACGCTGTTTTATTGGTGTAGTCCTCCATATATAATGCACTAAAACCATCTTATTCTCTAATGCAATGGGCATAAAGCAAAATGCTGTTGAGTAGCCTAAACTTCCCAAACAATGCAGGCTACCAAGCATGATGCTGGTCATCAATCGATCATAAAGTTGGTGAGGCATTTCCTTGAACATACAAATTTGGAAATGTGAAAGGAAGGGTAAGGAAGGATTTTATAGGTGCATATAAATGATTCCATGGTATACATAATTGAAGTCACATAATACTGTGTGTAGCCTACTGTACTTACAAATGGTCTCCAGTCCTCTTGCCTCCCCTTCTCCTTGTCCGCTTACTGCACCACCTGTATGGCCTGCAGAATACCTGCCAAAGGCAACTCCTAAATCTAGATGGCACAAAGGGTATTTGCGGGGGCACAACCATGACAGGAGCGTTCGGGGGGAAAAAAATCACATCACAGTTTTTGCACATGAATTCAATATTGGAGCATGCACGGTACGACTCAAAACATACTGTTTCTACCCTGCTGACTAATCTGTGTATGATTTGCATTCTGATTTTGGCAAATACTTGAAATATCAACATTGCTGCTTTATTATCTGGTCATCTGGAGTGTAGCCACCGGCTTCTTGTATAAGCCTGACAATTCGCAGGGTATTGGTTTAGTCACTGGAGCAGTGGTTATACTCAAGGGCACTTCAACCAAAACTCAGACTCCCACACCACCACAAACAAACATATGTGTCTCTGATGGTGGTAATGGTCCTGTACATGTTAGTCACACCAAGTTACTTATTTTCCATCAATTGTGATGTTTGCAGTGTTGTTTATAACAAATTAATAATTATATGTCCTACCTCTCCTCCGGAGGAGAATCCCTCTTTCTTAACTGATTACCCATGGGCTCTTCATAGACAAACAGCTGGACTTTGGAAGATGAGCACAGAAGTCACATGGACTGTTACCAGACTGATGCTGCGGCTGCAATGCTCCTGAAACATTACATTGAGGACATAATCATAGCGGACTGAG